>NC_070644.1:18075135-18215447 GCF_947347685.1 Pleuronectes platessa | reverse complement strand
TTCTGGGACATGTTGAGAGACGTGCTTCTGGGAGGGACGACAATGACGGGCGGACCTAAAGAGAGAGAGAGGGAAGTTACAAAACATCACAGATTTAATTAGTTTGACATTAAAGTTTAGGGTCGGCTGAAGGAAGGTGACGCACATGATGGATCATAATTATGTGGATTATTATTATAATGACATCTTTTTGTTGTTTGTTAAATGTATTGAATAATCATCAGACGGGAGGTAAATGTGTAAAAAATGAACACAAATGAAAAGAACTGTAAAATAATAGGTTTGTTGACAGGATGTTACACATAAGTGCAACATTTTGCACGTTAGGATAAATACAATAAGTGTTCTTGGATAAAAGCTCCTGAGGAATTATACAAACCATTAGAAAAGCAGTGTCAAGCACTTCAAGCTACAGGAAATTCACTGTGTTGTGATATTTGAATTGAACCGACAGTGCAAAGGGCAATCAGGGGTTAGACCGAAGAGTGAGAGAACTGTAGTTATAATAAAAAGTATTTTCTAGATTAGAATATCCCTGAGATTCTGTGCTGTCAAATAAACGTCTCTCAGAAGTCGTCCTCATGCTAACTAATCACAAGCCGATGTCACATCCATCACGTCCCTCCTGCCGACCTCACACACGTACATGTTCGGCAAAGAGCTAATAAAGGAGTCTCATCACGCCACGTGTGTCGTGTATTAATAACCACATGATCTCCGCAGCAGTCGTTACTGATCAGGTTTTTAATCGGGAACATCCCATGTATATTTATGCCTGAGTGACAGCTGAGGGGTTACTTCAGGCGGTTTTTGCAGACTCCGTCCAGATGAGCCATTAGTCGGCAGTAATCCGTCCGTGTGGCACGACCGGGGAACCGCACTACCAAAGCTCAGATAATTGGAACTTGGAATGAGACGTGTATTAGGGCAGTGTGTACTCACGATAATTCTAAATCTGACCACAGAGACTGTGAGATTCTAAAAATGAAGTGGAAAAAACCAGAAGGTGCTGATATACCTCCCCCCCACACCCAATGCACCACGCTCTCTGTGGAGGAAACAGTAGGAGGACGAGTAGGAGTGAAGGAAGAAGTCAGAAATATATGCTGCAGAGGCGTGTCGGTGTAATCCGGTGATCCACAGCAGCATGTTTCTACATTCTACAAGTATTTATATACAACCACACACTTCTGTGAATGTGTCATGAGTCTATTAGGAACCGAGGATATTAGAAACTAGAATTATCGCCTTGCAACTTGTACGCCTCCACCAACCAGGGCTGCTTCAAAATCCTTTTCTTCTCCAGCTGCATGTGAAGTCACTTTGACCAATGAAATCTAATCAATTCATCTAGTACAAATGACAACTGGTCCAGATTTGAAGCCACCATGACCTTGACCTTTGACCACCAAGTTCTACCAGATGTAAAGAAATGCCCTAGAGAGGTTTCTGATACATCAAATTCACAAGTACTTGATTTTTTACCTTTATCCCCCAAAATCAAATCAGTTCATCTTGTTTCCAGGTGAACGTTTATCCCAAATGTCATGAAAACTTATTCTGCTCTCAGCGCCCTTGACCTTTGACTTTTTGAGAGTTCATCCTTGAGTCCAACTGAACTTTTGCATCAAATTTCAAGAACCTCCCTCAAGGGGTTCCCGAGACATCGTGTTCACAAGAATTGGGACGTACTTGCAATTCCCCAAAAAATATTCATCCACACGGAGGCACACAAAATGTTTAATCTTGTTGTTGAAATTTCTATTCACCAAATACCACGAGGGACATGTGGGACTTCCATTCAAAAGAAACACTCTTGGAAATAAAAATAATAATGATGTGCATTTCATGAATGAATGTCAGCCGCCTAACGAGCTCGGAAAACTGTCAAGACCCATTTATTCAGCCTTTAATTTGAGCCCCCCCCCCCCCCCCCCCCGCATGATCTCTTGTCTGGCATCATAAGATCAGTGTTATCTTCCCAGGGACGGGGGGGGGGGGGGGGGAGTTTAATTCAGTTTGAGTTTTACCGCTCTGTCATATGATGCAAGAGGGAGAAACAGGGATGTAAATCACAATTGCTCTGAGCCAGGCGGGCAGAGGCAGACATCACAGAGACTGAGGGGAATGACAGACAGACACACAGACAGGGAGGAAGACACACACACACACACACTGACGCTCGAGCAGACAGGCAACAACCGACCTTTGACCTTCACCTCGGTCACCCGGGTCCTGTTTCCCTCGGAGTTGGAGGCGTGGCAGGTGTACCGACCCGCTGACTGCACGCTCACTGCTCCGAGAGATAAGGCTCCGTCCTGGTAAAGGTACAGAGATATAGAACATGGAGACAAATGTGTATTAGAGATACTATCTAACCCAACAGCTATTGTGAGGCCAACAGATGTGAACATGTGTGTAACTGTGTTTGTGAATCTACACCATAGAGAACATGGCTTCAAATCTCCCAAGTATTTCTCTATAATGATAAATAGTTATGATATGTAAATGTTGATTCTACTACATTTGCACTGGTGCAAAGTACATGACGTCTTTACTGCTGGTACTTCATGAGTTCAGGTAGGATCTTGTATCTCAGTCTAAGTCCCTGATAAAAAAGATAAGAAACATTTTAAGACCTTTAAAGGTTAAACCAACAGTTTGAGACAGTGACTTCATATTGTGAAGTAGTTTGTTGTTGTGGTTTTCTTTTTCACATCTCAGTGAATTCCACTATCAACGTTTCAGACAGTAACTTCAAATTATTAAACATTTCACAAAAATAAGAGAAAAATATCAGAGAGAAAAGTTCAAATACCGAAAAACTGAATTGATCTGCCCGTTTAAATATCTCATGACCCGTCAGATTTCCCTTCGCTCACACAAGAGTGAAACGCTGCTAAAGAACCGATCCATATGTTTTTGACAAAATAAGTGGTGGCTGTGATAGGTGGAAAAGAAAGAGACATGTTTAAGAAAATCATTATTCCAGTTCCATTCACAACCTAGAGTTAGCTCACACGTACCTGATAATTTATCCGTTCAATAACGCCGCCATCTTTCAGCCAGGTGATGGTGGGAGGGGGGTTCCCATTGGCCACACAGGGAAGAGAGAGGCGACCTCCGACCAGAGCCTCCACTGCAGGGGGCGGGGCTTCGGTGAAGGTGGGTGGGGCTGTGAAATAAAACGTTGAGATGAACATCTCGAGGAATAGATTTACAGTATTTAGGTGAATAACAGTAAAACTCTACAACTGTCCACAGGAAAAGAGAAATAAACAAACACATTGTCTTCCAAGCTGCACAAAAGAAAAAAGCAGGACAATAAATCTCCTGTCTCTCTCCCTTCTGTCCTTCTTTAATCCATTCATATACAACACGACAGCAGCTCGGCCTTGTCTGGTAAAAGGCTGCAGCCTGTTCTCAGTTCTCAACTCGTGTCATTATTTCACGTCCCGAGTGAAAATGTCAGTTGCAAAACTCTGTCGTTTAGCCCGGTGCCACTCGGAGTATTGGATCTCATTAGAGTCTTTTAAACGTCTGCTGCCCCCCCCCCCACACACACACACAAACAAATAACTCACTCGTCAACATTTTATTGTTTTACTTCTCGCGGCCTGCGTCCTAAACGTATCTCTGTGTAAATGAATAAAGAGCCAGGAGTTTTTTATTGCGCGTTTGAAAGTGGCTTCATTATTTTCTCTTTTCATTGGACTGAGAGTATCGGCTCCTTGTTTAATCAGAATTACAGGTTGAGACTCTCCAGCTTCACTGCTCTGCAGGAGAGGTCTGGTGAAATTACAAGAGCTGCAAACTCCAGGTTCCTCAAACACTAAAAGACTCTTTTGCATGTGTGATAGATTCAGTTGCACACAAACAGAGGGCAGTTGTTTTTAAAGTACAGCTTGTTCAGCTCTGAATCGTCGAACCCATGAAGGCCACTGACAATCTCATGTGTTGATGCTGGGCACAAACAATAGGATGTGAAGAGCGCACCTGCAGGGCATGTTGGTGAAGTTATAACCAAGGCCTGGAGTGCAAAGTCATAATCTATTATAATTCTCATCTCTAACCTGATGCACACACAGAGCAGCTTTGTGAGTCCGTCTCCCAGAGCTTTGATCTGCTGTGTGCTCTGATACTTTGTTCTGTATGTTTGTGTGCAGTCACCGCAAAGGTTTTCCCCCCCAAATATATAGTATATAGACTTCAAAGAGCAAAAATAATGATGCATATTTTATATATATATATATATCGATTAATAATTAAAAGATTCATCATTTGAACCTGTCAATAAGTGCGATCACAGATTTAAGAGTCAGGGCTTGTTCTTTCAAAAACATGAAAGTCAGAAGACATCCGAACTTCCCGATCCGTTGAGAGTTTCTGACACTGGCGTCTTTAAAAAAGTTTGGAGAAAAGTTCTTCTCAGAAGTTTAATTTCACAGAAGAGTCAGAAGTTCGGTGTTCACTGCCAGGGCTTGGTGAGGCTGTGCTTTAACAGAACAAATACAGACAAGGGACGTGCACATTCAATCAGACCAAGATGCTCGATGAGGCTGTTTTCACACATGAACTCTGGAAAACGTCTGGAACATTTTGGTTTAATCTTTCGCGTGCAACAGAAACAGCTCTGGAATCTGGCTGTCTTTCCACATTTAAATTATTCTATACCTCTATGACATCTGTTTTCATCCTGAGGTTTTTATATTCTGTTTGTTCACCTCTGCGTGTTTCTCTGGAAATATTCCTGTTGGGTTTTCATGTGCAGATATTTTACTACATTAATTCTCTCTCATTTGGCAGAAATATCAACAGCTGATGAAACCATATGCCACTGTGTTGGAGGAGACAGATTTTAAATCACAAAAATGATGTCTTGAAGTGGTACCTTAGTGAAATTCAAAGGACCAGGTGATATTAGGGGATTATAACAATGTCAGAAATTCATTAAAACCTTTTGATTGATGCAACGCCTTCGTTAAATCTACCGAAAAGTCAACATCTGCTCCACTATCACCAATTTAACGTTCCACGTGGAAGCAGATTAGCCGAACTTTCCAGTTTCCCACTCTCCACATGCTTTATGAACCATTTCAACCAGGCTTCTCCCCAATGCTAAATAATAAAGAGTCAGACAAAGCTGTGTGAGCCCTTTGAAGAACACATGCATGGAGCTCGTGCTCGGGAGCTACAGGGCATCTAGCTAACGCCAGCCCTTAAATGTCAGTTAGCAGCTGCCATGGGAAACACGCCCCCAGAGGCCTGGAGATTAAACGCCATTTCCATAGTGTATGGATATATATATATATATATATATATAAAAAGAAAAGCTTATCCTTTTTCAAAAATGATAAATTATTCACAATAGCTGCAGTATCGTTATCAGTTTATTTCCCTCACACAAAAAGAGAGAAGTATTTTTAATTCTCTTTGTCTTTAGGGGCTCGCATATTTTTGGACCCTATGAATTACAAGAATATTCAAGTGAAAAGTTTGATGGAATATAAGCTCTTTTTTAATATTGTCTGAAAACAAGCAGCCATATAAGGGCTTTGTTTTATTATAATTTGCAAAATAATGATTTAAATGAAGCAATTATAAGTAAAATAAATGTACAAATCTGACAGCAGTAGTATTTTGTGAGATATGCACTGAAAAGTCAAAGTAATCCCTCCTGATTCCCAGTGTTTTGATTGACAAGCTGGACGAGGGCCATGATCTGGATCAAATGTTATTTAACGTCCGATTAAGTCGTATTCACTTAAACATAATCCACTTTTTAAAAAACAAAAAATAAATCCATAACCCTCACCGGTCACAGAGAGCCGGGTCCAGGTGCCGTTTCGCAGCTCATCCGTGGGTTTATCCAGTAAGAGGATCCGACACTCGTATGAACCCTGGTCCTCCAGCCTCAGGTCCTCCAGCCTCATGGACGTGACACGGACCAGAGACACCCGCCCTGTGGAAACAAGAGAGAGAGTGTGTGAGAGAGAGTGTGTGTGTGTGTGTGTGTGTGTGTGTGTGTGTGTGTGAGTCGCCTGCAGGTGATGCTGCTGCTGATTCCACCTTTTACTCTCTCGTGTCTGAGCGTTGGTAACTGTTGCAGGGCTGAGGCTTTGTTGTGCTGAAGCAGAACACACACGAGTACATGCACACAAACATACAACAGCTAAACACACACACACTAACACACACACAAACTAAGAAATGTGAGCTCCCAGTTGCCAGGTGACGGCTCCCTCGAGCCAGAGCACAGCCCGCGACCTCAACCTTTTCATATTGTGCAGTCGGCAGCTCTCCTCTCTCTGCCTCCGTCAGGTTTTCACACTTTATCAGACAAGCAGACAATCGTCCAGTAACCTGCCATCACGTGGGACGGCTTTGAAACATTAACAGTCTCCCCTCTGCACCATCTCAGAAATTAAAAGCATGTAAACAGGGACCAGGACGCAGTGTGAATTGTGAACAGGCTCTGATTTCAGGGGGGCTGAGTCGGGGATGGACGGTCCTGACTGTCAATAAGAAAACCAGGAAGTTGGAGTGAGGCATGCTGCTGCTGATAACACACCCTATTTGCTTTTCCACGCTGCCAAGAGCGACTAAATCTCCAGGGAGAAAGAGGAGAGGAGGGGTTAACGTCGAGCAAAATACACATCAGCATACACTCGGGGGGATTAGAGCGTTTCAACAATCCCACCCTTTGACCCTCTGCCCTCTCCCCCCCCCCCCCCTCGCTCATGTTTACTGGCTCCGAGTGATATGGGTCAGCACCGCACCTCAGAGGAGAGGTAGTGCTGAGGCAGGGAGGTTGTGCGAACGTGACAGAAAGTCGACAGAGGGAGGAAAGGGAGAAGGGCGGAGGTGGAGAGAGAGAGCGTGACCTGACGACAAAATCGCTAGCCTGTGAAAAATGCATGATTGCAAGTGATTTGAATTTGAGGTAAATTGAGTGTGAGAGCCGGAGCACAGACAGACTGAGACCCACGGGGGGGATTTGGACCTTTTTGTCTCTCAGCACACACAATATGTGTCTCGCAGCTTGTGTTGTGCATACGCGAGTTTAAAAACAAGTTTGTGTTTGCAGGAAACACGAGAGGTTTTCAGTTCTCGTGTGCAAACACACACAGAGTGTGGGGGAATTAGGATAATTCAGTTTTTTGGATGGTTGATGAAAGTAAAATAACAAGACTTCCCTTTTTTTCCTTCCTTCGCTTCAACCTGCATCCTGCCCAAGAAAACCCAATTACAACTGTTACCTACAGGGTTGTTATCAGCTCCATGAAGAAATGCTTTCCACCAGTTCAGTGTGAAAGAACTCGGTCGGGCTGCACAGATGATATCATCGCACATCAGTGCTCCAGCTCACACGTGCTGTTGTGGCTGAACGGAAGAAACTCCCTCAACTTCCCTGTGGCAGGAGCAGATTATTAACCCTGCAGAGGAGCTGATGTTTCCACCAAGTCAACCAAACCTGGTGGAGAGATGGAGCCTGGGACTGGGAACCAATTGATTATTGGTTCGGATAAGCTCTAAGGGGCCTATCCAAGAATTTATTGTCATCTTTGATAACTTTGTTGTACGACAAACAAACTATTAGGTCAACAAACCACTTCCATCAATCCATTTCCTTGGATCTGCTCTTTAAAACGCCCCCCCCCCTCCCCCCGCCCGCCCGGCGAGAATGGATGAGCTCATTTGTTACCGACCCAAAAAAACTTTGCTGAGCTTAACTTTCTCCATCATTCAGTTATTAGACATCTTTAAGAATGTGCTGCCCCGCGAGTGTGCATTAGGATGATGAGAATGAAGGTAAACAGCTAAAAGCTCGGCTGAAACGAGGACTAATATTATTCCATAGATCACGATGCACTTAACAAAATAAGAGGGTGACAACAGGGCGTGAAAATGATACTGATAACAGGTAGAAGCTCCACCCCCACCCCCCTCCCCCCCACCCACCGACACCACTCGCCTCCATTACTCCATTAAATTAGCCTAAGAGTGGATTTTGGACTCGTCCAAGGAAAACAATATCTTCTTTCACACACACACACACACACACAAACACACACACACTTGCATTTATTGGCCAAACTGTTCCCAACTGAAGCCCCCCCCGCTCCCTCTTGAAGGCTTTGTCCCTGACTTCACTCTCAGGTGACGGAGAAACGCGAAACCATTCAGGGTGAAGAGGAAATACAAGTCTTTACAAATGAAAAGGTTTCAGTTTGAAATGAGACGCCTGCAGACTCCCCACAGAAACGTCCTTAAAAAGTAAAAGATGCTTTGCAGCCGAGTAGATTATTAAGTGTGCGGGTCATTATCTTCTTTAAGATAATTGCTTTCCAAGGATTTTTTTTTTTAGAAATAATCCTCATTCAGCTGAGCCGCTAATTAAAATCCTTTGTGTTAACGTCATTTGAAATGGATCGAGTGGCGTCTCGAGGAGAAAATCACATCTGTGAAAAACACTTTGTTAAACTCATATTTAATCAGTTAGTTCTTTAGTTACTTAAACACGTACTCTGTTCCATCGCGTTTTATAATCTGTAAAACACTTTTTATGTTATTACTGCTTTTGCTAGTTTAAAAAACATTTTTTTTATGTAAAGCACCGTGTAATAATGGAATAAGCTTTAAGCTACTTTTATCTTTACTTTTAACAGATTTTACCACTTAAAGAGAAAACAGAACTTTAGGGAAACTTGTATTTTTACTCGATAAAAGTCATTTTAAGATGATTAAGTCATAAATGAGAAGAATAAAGTTGTAATATTAGGCCACATGTCGTTTTGAAGGGGGGATATCAGAAGATCAGCCTGACACCTTCATTAATATTAGGAATGTGGAGCATCTTAAGTTATACTAAGTTTCACAAATGCTTAAATGCTTATATACAATAAAGGTTACAAGTACAAGTTCGCGTTGGTGCTTTTCTCACCAGTTTGACTTCCTTCTTGGTAAACTACACCTTATTCTGGTAATATTACAAAATGTTCTCTTCATTATGGCCCCAATTCACTACACAAGCCTATGGACTAAGTTTTATTTTCTCTGTTTTATTCAGAGTGAAGGAATTCACCCGAGATATTGATTTTCTTTCCCCTAAAATGGATCTGTAGCATTTTGGGAATTAAGTTTTTAAATGATAAAAGAAACGTCTTCCGGGGAGAGGGGGATCTTCTTTCTGGAAAGTGTCTTGTTTGGTTTGACAGGGCTCCGTATGAAAAATTATCTAATATCAATACCATTTTACTCGACCTGGGCGTTTATGTCCCCGGGAGCGTGATGTTCACGGGCACGGGGCCCAACACGGCCTCAGAGATGTCGTCAGCTCTTGGCAGGCGGCACACAGGCAGTCGGGTTTCATCGAGGAGAAAGAAGCAGCTACAGTTTCACTCCTCGCTGCGTGTTGATCTATTACAGTGTCATCGTTTGAAATTTGAATTGAGAGCTGTGTCGTTGAGGCAGATACTTACAGACATGAGGACTCCCAGTGCAAACCCCCTTGTTTGTGTGCATGTGGAGGAGGAGACATATCGATTGTGTTGGGATTTACACGGAAACATTTAATCTCCACAGCTGTATTTACTTTTTTTTATGCAGTCGGCAGCTGTACGGGTGCGGAGGGATTTTCTATCCTGCGCACAGAGCAGACACTAATCCTCAGATCTTTACTGCTCTATTACAACAAATACATTTAAACCCTTTTAGCTCTCGACGCTCTCCGGGGAGCAATCCGAAAGAAAATCTAATGTATCTCGCACTTTGTGGAGCTACACGCAAGATCAAGCACAAAGACTATTGATGGAGGGCATAGCCGGCAGTCAGAAAAAGATCAATTCTGAAAGTGTATTTCACCCATTTAAGGTGGAAAAGAGGGAAGAACGGTGGAGGGGATTAAAATGAGCAGCGCACATTCACACTCTACGTCCTGAAGACAAACTGTTGAGTCATCCGAGAAGAGGAGGTGAAATCCACACCAGTCGTTCCCTCCCTGTTTCCAGTTTCCCATGCTGCACCTGTTGCTCCCACACCAGCCAGCACCTGAGATAAATCCCGTCCAATCGGCATCCGACTGGACAAAGCAGCTTCTTCTCCTTCAAACCTTTTGTATTTCACAGAGAACAGCAGCTTTCTGTTTGTCACCGGAGACGCATGTGATTAGCAAACCTGTTTTATTTTTAAAAAAGGGGCTTTTCTGTGCAGGATGCTTAACGTTCAGGTGAAGTGAACAGAAACTGTAATTCATGGGACGGAGAGCAGGGGCTAATTTTAGGCCTTTTTTCCCCGGCTTCCTCTGAAAGTAACACACAGTGTAATGAGCTGTGACATCATTGTGTGTTGAGGGATCGTCTTCGGAGTCGGCGACAAAAGGCCACGGTCTTTTATGAGCCCGGGCTGGAATTAAAGTCCGCACCCCTCCCACTAACGATAATTCATCCGCCAAGGTTCACCCTGACTTTACTGCTATGTAAATGTCTGTGTCGTATTTCCTTGCGCGGCCTCGGCGAGGGAGCGGCACCGGAATCAAATGAGAAAGGCCTCCGCTCGGCCGAGAGTAACAACTGGTCCTTCCACAAACAAACAGACACCTCAATGCACTGATTGCAGCTCTTTACTGGTCGTCACTCAACCAATGAATCTGTCATACAAGACATTTTTCTTAGATTTCACCAATAAGTTGAAGTAAAGGATGAGGACGCTAATGTTCTATATTTTACTTTACAATCAACATATTGAATGAAAAGTCAGTTAAAGCTCCAGTGTGGAAGATTTAGGTGAAAGGGATCTGTTGATGGAAACTGAATATATAATAATCCTAGTGATGTTTTCACTGGTGTGTTTCATGTTAGATATGTAGATAATGATCAAAATAATAATAGAAATGAACCAGCGTGGGCTTTAATCAGACAGGAATTAGACAAAACTGTGTGGAAACAACACGTGATATCAAATACCTACTTCACCTGGGTAATAAAGCTCTGTTGTTTTTTGAAATCCATTAAAAACACATCACTGAGTCACCAGCACTTATTATGCTGAGGCTGTGAAAAGTCAGTAACAGACCAAATATGAACTCAGCCCTGGAGAGAATCCACAAAAAAATATGCATAATTTTGCTCTTCTTTGATAAAGTTTGATTAAAATATAAACTAGAGAATTCAACTTTATTTTGAAACGTCTGTTTCTTCAGTCAGAAAAGGGAATAGCAGGAAAGGGCTGGGATTAAATTACGGTTTTGGTCTTTTCATGGGATTCGTCGACAACAAGAAAATGATGGGATAGCACCCTATCATTAAAGAAGCATATTTTCCCATTATGGAAAAAAACATATTGTCTCTGTATTATTGTTAATAGGGCTGCAGCTAATAAATAGTTCCAGTTTTGATGAATCCATCAATCCTCACTTGCTCTTTCCGAGGTCAACGTGAAATTAAAACCTCGTCTATCGGACAGAAATCCTTCTCTGGGAAGCTCGGGGACATTTCTGACACTTTTTTGAGATGTGTGAATCGATCACAGGTGGAGGGAGTCTCTGGGTGGCTACTAGAGGGTCACTGTGGTTAGTCGGCTTTTCAAACATTTATAGTTCTTGTGATTAAACTGTCAACACCCACGTCTGTGGAGACATCACGTTTCCAGTGTGTTGCTGTGGAATCGCTCCTGTCTTACTTTCACAACAAAGCATCATCTTCAAGAAAAGACAGGAAACTAAAATATGTACCAAAGCACTACATTATATTTCTATATTTCCATATTCTCACCCTTTCATTTCCTCAGCTCCCTCGAACAGGATGTCTGGTTCGTCATGTTTAAACACATTTCCCCAAAAATCCACCTGTCAAATTTGATTTCTGCAGAAACTTGTGGAGCAGTAGAATTTTAGACCGTGGGGTTTAAACACCGGTTGGCTGAACAGCACGAGTCTGCAGAGACTGATGCAACAGAGGGTAATAAGGGTTTATGAGGTTAAATCGCTAATTGCTTTAGCAGGAGTTATTAGATGGCATGTTGCTGATATCTATTATCTACCAGCGGCCGAGAGTTAATGACAATATTAACTACTTGGCACTTGGAAGCTCATGAATGTTTAACTGCCCGAATTTTTTTTTTTTTTACTCTTGCAGATTCGATATAGACCGAACCTCGGGCAGAGGAAAAGAAGACGACTCTGGCGGAGAGGAGGAGGATCTGAGCCACGCAGACACGATTCCTTTCTCTTCACATTAGTCCCATTGTTTGTGACTTTAAAGGATAACAGAAGCTACACAGCGGTGTTCTCGGTCCGTTGAGGATCCCTCTCCCCTCAGACTCCCTTTGTTCTCAGTGCTGTGGGCAGAATATGCACAATGGACGATGATGCAACGTGAGAGTTTCAGCTCCTTTAAAAAAAGAAAGAAGTGGCTCCCACTGTGGCCGGTTTGAAAGGCCGTCAAGGTGTGGTGCTGAATAGACTCCCGAGACCCAGATATACTGGTTACATTATTCCAGTGGTGGGAGCTCGGGGCTGGAGCATAATAGCACTCATTATTCATATTTTCAAGCTGGACGAGGGCTGTGGGGACATTGTCCTCAAAACCCACAAAATGTCAACCGCGTACAGGTGCTGAAGTACGAGTCATGGGACCTCACATGTCAGGGGAATTCAACGCCATGTTACCGTGAATGTCTCTGCATGATCTAATGGCAGCTAATGGGACAGTTTGAGAGACGTCTCAATCGAGGCATTGTCATATTCACCAGGTGACGTCCACACAACCACATGCTGGAAGCTTCCGGCCGTCTTTGTGGTTTTGTTTGGGACTTCTACAGTCCCACAGAATATTGTGGAGTAGTGTTAATGTATTTAATTTAAAACACGTGAGCATTTGCTTGGAGATCCAGCTGATATAACCGTCCATTATCTATATCTGCCGTGATTGGAGGGTTTGAGGCTGGAGCCGGTCCCACCTGACATTGGACAAGAGACAAATTGGTTGCCAGTGTGTTTGCGTGGCTGAGACACAGAAAGAAAAAAAAAAAAAAAAACACCATTCACACCCACATTCACATAATCGCCAATTATCCTGAGATGCATGTGTTTGGACTGTGGGAGGAAGCTGCAGCTATGCAGAGAAAAGCCCACGCAGACACATGCAAACACAGACAGGCCATTAGGTTTAGAGTCACAACCTGCTTGCTGTCAGCTGCTGTCCACTGTGCCACAGTGCCGGTATCCATAATAGGGAATTTATTGCTTACCAGCCAAAAACAGATGTTTCTACTGTATGATATGAAATTACTTACTGGTTATAGTGGTCATATAGTCAGGTTTATCCAGCAGGTTAAAATGCCTTAAATGGTAAGAGCAAGGGGGGCAATGCATAAAAATGTACAAATGTTCAAACGCAGTTAAACGGTATCACAGCATATAAAAAGAAGAGCCCAGTTAACAATTCACCACAATTATAATCCACTCAGAGCCGTCAGTGAACAGAAAGGACAATGTGCACATCCCAGTCGTCAGTGGGAGGATGTAATGGGATCGTGGAGGCTCACCCTCATACCGCGGATGGACCCGAGGCACGTAGGATCCAAATTTGATCAGGACGGGGATGTCGAGTCCCTGTCGAACCCACTCCACCACATGCAGGGACGCAGAGGACACGGCGGTCGGGAATGATGGAGGAAAGCTGCACCCGAGCTCCACCTCGCCTCCAGCCTTCCCTCGCACTTCCGGCCTCGCAACTTCAACGCTCCCTGCTGGGGGGGGGGGGGGGATGACAGATTACCTTCAGGTTGCTTACTCTGATGCAAAAATAAGGATTAACATGGATACTGGTGGGTGTGCACAGTGGAGGATATACTCTAAATAAAATAATGGAGATACTTACCAAAGAGGCAGAAAGCTGCCACCACCATAAAAGTCTGCATGTAGGATCCCGCTGGCTCCATATCAGCCGCTCATGCAACCTGCAGCATGTTCAATCTGTTGGCCAAAGACACACAATTGTCACAATCACATTAACTCTCTTGGCCGCACGCAGGACAGCAGCCACATGTGACAGAATTCAAAACTAAAAAGGCAAACGGCAGAGCGGCTGCTTCTGTCATAATTTTACAGATAAGGGGGGGGGGGGTTAATACAGCTTTCCAATAACTGGAATTCGTCCCATATCATTACACAAATGGCCAGAGCCGCCTCTGCTGCCAGAAAGATCCTTGGCCCCTATATCCTTTTCCGAGAGTAAATGTCATAAATGTCACATTAATCTTTGGAGAGTCACGTGTGGAGTGACATCTAAGTGTTTTATTTAGAGCACATCAGTGAAGGCGTTCGGCTGAAGCCGCCAGGAGACGTGGTCCTGGAAGACGGAGATAAGCCGAGCTGACGGGGGGGGGGGCATAAAGGTTACAGCTCGAGGCATCGAGGAGTGCAAAATTAAAATCATGATCCAGACAATGATTGATCTGGATCATTACAATTGTTGTCTTCAGGCGTTTTACTGTAATTCATCTCCAGAAACTGTTGAATAAAATGTTTAACTTTTAAAATGTCTGTGTTGATATCACGTAGGAAATTTATGTTGTGCCCCGTGTTGCCAGATGTGTGATAATTGTCGTATTTGTACGATAACCTCGCCCCCCTGTACGATGTAGGATCAATAATCGGGAGAGGCGGTGGACTAGTGGCAGAAACTTGGACTATGGGCAGAAAAGGTCTCTGGTTCGTCTCTGGTTCGACTCCACGGAGAAACAACAAAAAGACGAACCTCGATTGATCTGTCCAAAAATCCAAGAGGATTCTCCCTACCCTGTCTAGTGCCCCTGAGCAAGGCACCTTACTCCCCCAACATCTGCTCCCCGGGCGCCGTACATGGCTGCTCACTGCTCTGTGTGTCCTGCACCAGATGTGTTAAAAGCAGAGGTTAAATTTTCTAACAATTGCATGACTGTGCCTGTGTTTAGGATAAATAAACGTATCTTAATAATGCATCATGTACGATAATTTGATCATTTTGTGACGCTAAGTAGTATCAGTTATAATCTGGATAGCAAAATATGGATCACGTCTGTTTTACGCGTCTCTTCTCATGTAACGTCTTTCTCAGCCAATCATCACAAGCCTATCACAAGTCCTTCCTGTCTCCTTTTTCACAATAAGAGCCTCGGGCCTTGAAAAGAAACGCTTCGCAATCTCAACACAGTTTTCAAACGTCTGTATTGAGCATCCCATCCCTCCTCTGGTCGCATATGATAATTGTCCTCAAAATAAATTGATTTTAAGCTTAAGATATTTCAACATTTCCCATTTGGAAACGCTGGTTCTGCCCCAGTTGCTGCTATAGGTCAGGTTTGACAGGAAACATACCAGGCCTCATACCAGGTCTATAATAAACACGACCGGCCTCACCTTACTCTCTTTTAAGCCCACATCTCACTGAGCTCATTCACGTCCACTACACCCAGAGAGCAAAGGTTACCCTTATCATCGACTGATACTACAGGCGCGTGCTAAACATGGCTGCTCACCCGCTAAGACAAACACATGGCAGATAAGAGACAGAGATGCTTTCAGTCAAGAGCTTATGTGGGTTAACTTTGGCTGAACCACAGCCATTGTGCCTATAGAAATAGAAATTACTGATTGACACTGTTGAATCTGCTGTGGCACAGTGGGTCTCAGGTTGGATGCTCATCATCCAGGTTTGCTCAGATAAATGTAAAGTTTGCCAACACACAGTTAATTTATTGACGTATCTTTTGTTTCTTGTGCAGATCATCGACAGTTAAATGTTTCAATACTTCTAAACACAAGTCTATTATAAATAACAAGGTAGAGTTTAATGGGTGATGGTCACATTAATGATGTGTGCTTGTCAACACCCCCCTCCCCCCCTCATATCTTCTCTCCCTCCCCATGAGGCTTTTATGAGCATTTTCATTTCATGACGGGGGCAAAGTCTGAACCTGTGAAAAACAATTACACAGGCTGTCAACAGCTTGTTCCAGCAGCACTGCCACGCTGAGGCAAACAGCACTGTGGTGGTGGTTGGAGAACTTCCTATAAATTAACATTGACAATCTCTCCCACACTTGATCGCGATCCACGAACTGAATTGCGATCATTCCTCCCAAATTAGGAAGGTACTATCTAAAGAGTATTGACTTAAACCAGACAATGGGATGAAACGTCTTGACTGATCTTGATACCACAGCTCCACACCACAACCACCTGCTGTGCAGACTGTTTTAGCTTCATTTTAGTATCCTCAGTATCCTCGTTTGGTGTTTTGATCATATTTTACTTATTTCTCTAAGGAATCATTCAATAACAAACTTGTTATGTTTTAGGATGACTCAATATCATCGAACTGTTAGACCTACGAGCTCCAGAGCCACTAAGAGAGGAGACTGAACATTTAGTATCTGTATTGACATCATCTAGGATGATTTATTTCAGTCCTCTCTCATAGACAAACAAATACAGTGGTGGCATAAAAGAGAAAACCTTTAAGCAGCACTCTTTATCTCCACTCAGGTTTCAATGGCTGTTGTTCCCAAATGAAGGTCAAATAAAAGCTCTTAAAGTTTCTATTATACAAGTCTTGGTTTTCCACGAATGTCAAACCGGTGACGGCTGAAGGAGTGAAACCCTCTGAAAGCATTATCCTTACATTCTCTTTGAAAGTGGTTCATTAGATTGTGTTGTGTTACATTTCGGAGCGCTCTCCATTATCCGATAAAAGTTGCTTTGTGAAATACCTGACTCTTTTTTAGCCTGACCACCTCCGCACTGCATCAAGTGCTTTCCTCGCCCCAGCTCCTCTTCCACCAAGCGGCTCACTCGTGTTAAATCATTTTTCAAATATATCAACAAAGAGACCCTGTGATATTAAAAGGTAGACTGAGGCTAAATGTCATGAAATGTCAACGTCTCTGTAATTTTTCAAACTTAAGACAGATGCTTTTTTTTAAATATGTCACAATTCTTTCAGACTTTTGAAAGTAAAAGGACTGCGGCCCTCTTCGGGATCGATTAAAATACAAAGTCCTCTGATTGTTCAACCCTTGCCCAGCAAACACAGATCTTCCACAAAAACCAAAGTGAAAGTCAATTTGAACTCTCAATCTCCAGCACGTCTGCAGTTTGCAGTCTAATGGAACATTAACAGAATTCTATCCCCTGCCCTTCAGCCGTGTGGCTCCGAGCAAAGCAGCACTACACTCAGAGTTTATCCTGAAGTTATTACACTTGAACGAGGCGGTCGAATGTTTGCCGAGGCTGAGCTCGGGCAAACCGAGGTAGAGCTTTACCGCCGCTATTCTGTTGCTTCTCTCCCTCCCACTGTGGCCAGGACAAAAGAGCTGCACACACACTCAGTCTTCCCTCTTTGTCGAACAGATGCTCGCCATCTTCTCCTCATTCTTCATCCGCTGCCTCTTATTAAATCATGAGACGAGCCATGATGAGGACTGAACACCCTGTAATGACATTTACGCTGCTGATTAAAGAAAGAGAGCCGGTCACATCCAGTCTGCTGGGGCTATCCAAATAGAGACGATTATAGATGGATTAAAAAATGATGTTCCCTCGTTTTGGGGCTGTGTTAAGAAAATGCTTATTGGTCTGGCGAGGTAGCTAAGTGAAACAAAATACCAGCTGTGTGGAGGGAAAAGAGAGAGAGCCGGGGCAGCAAGAAGAGCGATGAGAGGCGACAAAAATCTTGTTAAGCTGCGGGACATTTGGTGTCATTAAATCTGGAGCAGGAACTCAGAGAGCAGCTGCCGGAATGAAACGGCCTGCACAGGTGAAACGCTCCACCATGGAAACGCAGATGGTCTCCAGACATTTCCCTCCGACGTATCATTTCCTCCCTCTGACATTGAGGACATGCATAAACATAAGCACATTGGTGACGACGGCACAATCTGGAAAAAAAATGTTTAAGGCTACAAATAAATGAGCCGGTATCGCACCAAAAGAAAGCGCCCTGTCTCCTGCCGATTTATCAGCTGACAGAAATAGGAATGTCAGTGGCGGGCACGCTGCTGGAAGTCAGGGCAGTTGCCGTTTTCATCTACATAAGGAGAGAAATGGGGACCAGCTGATTAATTGCAACCGAGGCCCAGTCACAGATTTATCAGCAGCTCTGCTCTCCCCCTACCCCACCGCACTTTAAACTAAAAAAGATAAAGGGGGCTCCTACATATTAGCTTTCTGTTCAAATTCCATTTCTTTCCCATGGGTATCGCCGTTGTGCATTCGAGTGTGTGTATGTGTGTGTGTGTGTGTGTGTATGCACTCAGAACATGTCCTTGGTCAGTGGGTTAGGCCTGTTTCAAGGCTGTTTGTATCTGCCAGCAAAGCTAAATTGGACATTAACCTCTGATCACAGCGAAAGGGGAAAGAAGACAAACTTCCCAAATGCTCCAAAAGGCACAACATAAAACACACAGTCATGCAGAGCTGCAGGAGAGATGGGTTTCCTGTTTCCAGACAATACAGTACCCTAGGCACACCAATGCATTCTGGGTGATATGCATATGTTAATGTAGAGTAAAGTCAAATTAAGCTGATGTTGTCGATCAACTTCATTGACAAAATAAACACAATAATGCAACATAACGGACGGCAACACCAGGTAATTGTCTGATGTGTTACATTAATGCAGAGCCTCACATTAGAGATGACGGCGGTGTAACCATGTGTCAATACACAATCCATATTATTGATCACTGTGCTGTGCTGTTTATTTTTGAATTTTCATCCTCAGGAAAAAACACACAACATGATTAATTTTCCATGCAAAGCCACGTGTCTATCAGCTGTCAGCGCTAACTGCTCTTAGCTAACAGGTGGAATTAGCATTTCAGTTTTAGTTAGAGATACTCAAATGTTCATGTTGATCTCCTAGTGATGACTCATTGTGTGTTGTTGTACCGCCTCATGTCTGCACATGCATCCTCACTAGATTTGTGAGCATTGAGGCAATAAATCAAAGTTTAATTGCAGCCTATGCAATAGTGATAAGATATTTATAACCTGATAAAGGAACCTGATACATTTGATAACCTGATAAAGGAGCTTTTCCTGAAGGCTTCCAGAAGGGATGTACGTGAGAACACAATGTCCAAGTCAGCTGCTCCCTACATTTTCCAAAAAATTTTCCTGCCAGTCCCCTAGTAAAATGTCAGAGTGAGTCCACGTGAGAATACAGAAGGAAACTGATGAAGATTTACGTGACAAATGCGAAACTGAATAAAAGATGTGGTGCAGTAAACATAGAAAGCAGAGGATGTTGACTTGGAAAGACGACCAGATACCAGAGCTTCCTACACATTGTGTCCCGCCTTGCATCATAAGGCAACGACAGCATAGAGCTGCACCTAGCTCTACAATGGACAGGAAGTCAAAAGTAGACGTCCCTGACTCTATAAAACGTCATCGTCATATTTTCAAGCTGCTTTCATGACATCGACGACACACACTAACCACACACTGTCCGGCCAAACACAAGGTTCTCTCCCAGTCTGCTTGTTTGACTGACAAAAGCTTTCCCTCACAATAGCAGCCGCCCGCCTGGCTCAGTTTGATGTGCACTTAGGAGAAAATAGGACACATTAAAAGCAGAGCAACCAAAAAAAAAAAAATAACAGGAAAAGAAAGAGGTTTAAAATCCATCTCCGCGCTCAGGGTACAAATATTTACAATAATTTTACAAGTATCCAAGAGAAGGAAGAAAAGGAAGGACAAAATGTTTTTGTTGTTCTGTTCCATATACTTCAGTAAGGAAAAGAGAGAACACGCCAGAAGTGAGGTGAGGTCCTAGACTTTGAATTTCGAGTCCTATATAAACATCTAGACAAATAGAACTTTTTTTGCAGCTAGTAAATTAAAACATAAGACTTAACATGAGAACCTGATCATGAAAGATATCATGTCTCCTGCTCTACACTGCCAAACTTTAATAACCTTCTTTCTGCTGACGGATTGTTGCAAGTTGTTGAGTTTTTATATTTTTATATTTTTATATTTGGGCTCAAGACGACATTAAGTTATTTCAATTCAAAAGACCAAGCAATAATGAGTCAATCAGGTCAAGTTTAAAGTTGTCGGATTCGTGACTCATGTCCAAGGTGTGTGACTCCAGTCCTGTTTCCAGTTTCCTCGTTGTGTAACAGAAGCTGTAACTCGATATTCAGATGGTGTAATCCTCCTGTAATGTTCAACCTCTTTGCTTTAAAGGCCCTGAAAAACAATTTTCCCCAATCGGCTATATATGAATGACGGCATTCTTCATTATAGTATTTCAATTCATACATGTTTTTTGTTTTTGTGTCTTTATGTCCTGCGCTCATCTTTCAGTTGATCTACGCAAGATGTCAGCGTACAGACGAGAACACAAAAACAACTTAAAAGAAGCATGCCAGGCCAGTAGGTGGCGATACTGTCTACATCAATGATCTCTCATGTACAAAGGAAGAAAGACAACTTGTAATTGGACCTAGCACTGCGAAACCAAACGTAGATACACAAGTATGCAACTGCTATTGTTGTAGTTTCTGGTTCATGTTCATAACACAAAGCAATATGTGCAAAGCTTCGTTTTACACACAGAACACAGAAACCGGAGTTGTTGAAAACGTGCACTTTAGAGGACGTTTGTTAAAATCTCTGTTCTAGCTTTAAAACACTGATGATTTGTGGATGAGCGGCTCAAACGCTAGTGTTGCTGAACATCTGCATTAGTGTGTAACCGTGTTAGTCATGAGTGACACAGAAGGAACACTTAACATCTGAAGCCAACTTTTCAGGCGTTTTAAAAAAAAAGTAAGAGGGCAGTTTTTTTTACATTACTGCCAATTAGTGTTTTACATTACTCCCCGTGTTGGACTGAGGTTTCCCAGATGATTCATCACAGAGATCATCATGTCTCCTTTCATTTTGTCAAACTCATCCTGCAGCTGTGATTCAGAGCTTCCTCTCGATCTCGACACACAGAGCCATGTGCAGTGAACTGGGATAAAGTGGCAGAATCACTGGTGTGGGCTTAATGGCGGTTTCGCAGGTAATTGTCTGCTCGATGTGAAGTGCTTCTCTTTAATTTAGGGGGTGTCGGGCAAATCCTTGGCTTTCACAAAAAAAGAAAGAACATATATCCACTCAGCTCCCTATGATGCAAAGCTTTATGGGAAATGTAAAACTAAAACATGATTCTTCCCTGAACCACGTCAGGAGGAAGTATGGGGAGAATATCTCTGCTGTAAATCAGTGAGATACAGATGGACTCCGGACTCCAACAGAGCAAGAAGACGACATGTGTTCTGACCCTGGCTCTGAATACTATACGATCGTATAGGTGAGTTATACATGAATTCATATAATAAATAATATGTATCTGAGAGTGTAACGTAGTGAATAGGATACGAAATGAAAGACTCAGCCTCTGCTCCTCTTTGTAGCGCAGACCATTGAAAGAGTATTCAACTCAATTCAAAGAGCATTCATCTGAATGAAAACACCAAGCAATACAAGAAATCAATTCCACTAGTTTCAGTTCACATAGTGTCGGGGGGGGGGGGGGGGTAAAAACAACATCAGATATATGAATCATATACACACAGGCCTGAATAAGATATGGAGGCTTTGAATTAAAGCAGATCGATATGACCAGAAACATAATTAAAACAAATACATTAATTCATAAAAAGTGTTGACTTTAGATACAGATTGTTGCTTCTGAGCAAAGATTTTGTTAGTAACACTTTGAAATTGATATAAAGGATAAGCAAGAGGTATATTATATACACACAGCTGGTTTTCTAATCATGCGATATATTTTTTACGATAGAAAACAACTTTAGAGCAAACTGTAAATCTCTAATCTCGAGTGAAAAGGAGCAGAAAGAAGAATAATCGTATTTAATCTGCTCAAATATAAAGACAGGGTTATGGAATCAATCCAATTCTTTGTAATAGACACTGTATGATATGTGCAGCAGGTTTTTCTTGACTTACAGATTTTAGAAGATATATTGGACTTTATTAAATGTTATTGGGATTATTATCGTTTTACAGCTCCGTCTGAACTGTCCTGAGAAGTTCCAGCTCCACAGACTCACTTCTGTCAGGTTCCCATTTCACATGATTATGAAAAGCTCCCATAGAAACTTCATTATACTGACGTTTAAATGCACGACACAGTTCAGAGGCTTTGGGAAGGAACGTTTCCACAGTGTGAGCTCAGCACATTAACTTCTCATCCTTTCAAAGCTGCAGGAAACTTTTCACAATCATTAACTTCTGACTTTTACAGCTTTTAATTTAATTTTAAAGCTCATCCTACCTGTAGCACAGAGTCAGTTCCTGGATGTTTTAAAATCCAGAGCTCGGTCTTCTCTTAACGCATCCTCCTCGTGTGTGTCTGTCTGTGTGTGTCTGTGTGTGGAGTCCAGAGGAATTGAAACAACTATGGGCCTTGTTCCTTTGTGGAGCTGCTGAAATATGAGCGCCTCTCCCGGTGAAAAGCCCCAGGCAACAGGTGTTCATTTCAGGTACAGGTGAGTGTGAAGTGTCGGTGCGGCCACACGGAGCTCCAGAGTCCCACCTCCCCCAACTTCCTCCCTCCCTCCTCTCCCTCCCTCCCTTCATCCCTCCCCTACCGCTCCAGTTCCTGTTTGTGTTCAAAAGGTCCAAACCACATCAGAGTCCCATCAGCTCTTTAATGTTTGAGCCAATGTAGATTTAATAACAGAGTTTGTTTGTGCAGGCAGAGGATGAAAAGGAGATTTGTTTAATTATTTTTTTTTTTTTTTTTTTTTTGCCTTTAATCCCCCTGATGGATCGGTGGTAGCCACAAGAGGGTGTCCTTTACCTTAACCTGCTGTCTGGCACCAAGCAGAGAGGAAGGGTCACACTACTGTCAAAATAAACTTTTATTAATCAACATATCGAAAAAATATTTACTTTCAGTCTAGCTTTTGGTTAAAGTTTTATTTGTATACAATCATATTTTGCATCTATGTTTTCAAAATGAAGTTATATTATCCATATATGTGTTTAGCCCCTTTTATTGACTTCTTAATAGTTTTATTGTTTTTCAGATAGTTGATATAAACACACACAAGTACATTTGCGATCAAATATCAAATTCCAGCTTTTATTGGATTTTTTTAATCAAGCAAGTGGATGAAAAAAATACATCTTCCTCTGACATTTCAAATCAAATGAAATATACACAACGAGCAATAACACAAACAGTAAGAAAAACTTTTCTCTCAAAAATATACTGTACTTAACGTAAACTTCTTTGGATAGCTCGGCAAATACAATCCTTCAAGGAGAAATACAACCTCCCAAGCTTTTTAATGATACTATACAGAGTACAATCACAAATAAATATTTGTTTAAGATAAACCTTATCAACTGTGCAGTCACGATCACTCCTCCAGGTTGAGGACTTTCTAGCAGTAGTAAGCTGAAGGCATCTGTGTCGACTCAGAATAACGTGTCATCACTGATCCTAGGTTTGTTTTTGTTTCTTGAAAGTGTGAGACCTTTTGAATAACAGTAAAACGTAGCTGCAGCGTTGTGGAGATTCTATTCTCCTGAAGCTCTACAGCCTCTAAGAGAAGCGTGTGCATGGAGGTTGATATAGAGCAGTGAATAAATGAGTTGCAAAAACAGGTCAAATCAATTGTCTGTGCAACCAGACACAAACCCTGTGTCTTTTTTTCATCTTGCTACATACATTCAGAAACAAGTAAACAGCAGGCAACAGTCTCAGGATGCAGTTTGACCAACGGGGGGAGATTCTCCACCAATGAGCGGCCGTCGTTTGGCTCAGTCCCCGAAATCCGGAATGTCGTCGTATGAGTAACCCCGGTATCCTTTGGCAGCGTAGTAGGCAATTCTCAAATGGTAAAATCCAGGGAGGAAGACGAGCAGCCCGATGATGATGACAGGAATGGTGCGGTCAGGATGCTGAAGACAAAGAAGAGCAGGAGATTGTCAGGTGTGTGTGTGTGTGTGTGTGTGACTCACTATGTAGTCACTAGTATGTCCTTTCATCGTGTGCTCAACAAAGACATGAAACACTGAGGAGTGGACACGGTAATGAGATGCTGGAGGAAGTGTAATGAACTCAGCGGGCTTTAACACACTTATCTCCACATCGCCCGTGAGCACGACACATAAATCCTGGGAAGGAAAAGGGCGAGCAGGAGGCGCACAGACAGGATGACTTCATCTGTCTTAGATCTGCCTCCATGTAAATCATCAGTCATTTCACACACACACACACACACACACACACACACACACACACACACACACAGCAGCTCAACACTAAGGTGATGTGTGTATCTCCACCAGCAGATGGCAGCCTTGTGCACCGAGTTACTTCAGCCCCTGGAGGAACCATGGCAACGAGCCTCATATTCATGAAGCTTTAAGGCCACTAGTTAAGTGTCATGTGATCTATCAATCAAAAGTTTTAGAAGATTTTTCAAGTGTTTATCAAAAAGTTAAGCAGTCCAAGTCCAGTGAAAAAACTTAAATGGTAAAAAACAAAGAGGTAAAAGGCCCAAATAAAAAATGAAGGGCTTCAGAATTTGAAAAATCATGTAAATCTCATATGAAACAGGATCATAGTAGAGTTCACCTGCAGCAATGGAAGTTAATAAAGCCTTGAAAATTAATGCAGAATATTTCTTTGATCACAATCATATATTTATTCTAATTGAGGGAAAACTGACCCCCTGATTCTCAAAATACAATTATTTACTATGCGGCTTGTTATTAGCATACATTAATAAGTAGAGTGAAAGGTTAATTAGTTTCTATCTTTATATGCAGACACTGCTTGTGTCCCATTTCTTCACCATGCTTTGCTGGAGGCCTGTGTAATCTGTGGTATTAGATATGCCTCTTTAACCCACGTGGGCTAACTGGCAACCAGACGGCTCAGATACGCTGAAGCTGCCTTGATGTCAGATCAAATTTTCAGCAAACACAATCCGCAGACTGCGAAAAACGTTCCCATTAACCTCCTACTGATAATTACAAATATAATATGTGATGGCTCTGTCGTCTCCCACATGGAGTGTGAGATCTGAGAAGCAGAAGGCACCGCGGGGAATCCGCCGAAGTTGACTCTCCAGAGGTATGAAATATCAAAATCATTATAATCAAAACACCGCAGTGTGGCGGAAAACTGTGAGTAAAGCAATAAAATGTCATGATGACTGTTTAATTACAGCCATTTAAAAACAAGATTAACTGCAGTCTGAGTGTTTTAATTAATGCTGCAGCTGAATATTCGACAGCTGTGTTTGGTTCTCTGTCAAAAAATTAGAGCTGGATATCAAACCACTGCAGCAGTGAGTGCAGAAGACTGTCAAACAGCAAAACATGGATATTAAGTTACTTTTGTTTTTGTTCTTCTTCTTCTATGATTAAATAGTTACGGATTTAAAGTTCCAGAGTGGCTCCAGCTGCAGAAAGGGAATATAATGTTCATAAAAATATGTAGAAGCACGAACCATGTTTTTGTGTTATCTGAAGCCAACCGTAGCTTCTCCTACGTGGTTGGAACACAGACTGTTAATAAAGCTGGACTTCTTCCCACTATTCATATGTGGCCCGGCCCGGCATTTTCTGCAGTTTAAGACGCATTAGATATGCTGCTGTCGGGACATCTTTAAACCACATTCCATTAAAATCAACTCTGAGATGAAAGATGTTGTGGCCCAACTCACCTCCACCTTTATGGTTCCTGACAGAAGAAGGGCCCCGAAGATAATGAGCAGGGAGCCGATCAGAAAGAGGAATATTGCGAGGGCGATCGCCTTGTATGGGACCTTCGGCGGGCTTTTCTTAAACTGGAAAAAATGTGTTTATAGTCAGTAGCTGATATAACTGGTATAAAGATTGTGCTCACAAACAAGAAGCATCACTTTTATAATTAATATCAAAGTGAAAGAAGATTAGCGTTAAACAGAAATAGATCTTAAACTGGAGCTGCTTCTTTCGCAGGCGGTTAGTCATGTGTCCTCTGCTTCAACCACAAGATGCTTTGGCACAAGAAGCTTTGGCTCATAACCAGGAAGTCATTAATACGGATTTATTTCAAATCCATCGCTTGTGGCCTGGTAATCACTTGGTAATTACCAGGCTGGTGTAACAATAACAATAATTACCACCACCACAGAGCCGCATGACACATGTCAGGGTTTTTAGAGGAACTGGTCCCTTACCTGTAAGTCTATGTAACCGTCCTCATCAGCCGCCAGCCGCGAATACTTGACCTTGGCGTTGGAAACTGCAGAGCCCAACATGTTGATTCTAGCTGCCTTCATTTTAACATAGGAGCTGTTTGGACAGAGAGACACAATCATCACGATCCCGTCACATTCATTTCTTTACTACTTATTTATGTACTTATTTCTCGTTTGTATTCCACGGAAGCCATTCAGCGATATTAGAGACAATTTACTCATAAATAGGACAAATTGTCATTCCTCCATTACTCCATAAGATCCACCCACAAGCAGAAAAGGAAACAAGAAAAATACAACATCGCTGATCTGCCCTTCAGGGACGTGAGACCTAAGGTTTTGTTTATATTGGCAGGTTTTGGCTCCGTGCATCCTTGCTCTTAAGCCGCCCCTGTGGGGAACTAAACCCATGAATACAGACTGTTGTTCCTGCTTAAACAAAGCACCCAGGAGCGTTAAGAAACTGTTATTTAGCTGGCAGCTGTCACGTCAACCCACCACGAGCCCCCGCGATGCCGAGAGCCCAGTTGGTGCAGAGCTGCATCAAGGGAATAAAGCATATTTAGCAAAGTAGAGGGAGGAAATGTGTTGATGTGACCTGAAAATTAATAATGTGCAGTTTTACGAGAGGGCTGTACACATGGAGCTTTTCAATAACATCCGCCTGGATTGGTTTCAGCTGGAGAGTGAACTGAACTTTTAGTCCAAAATGAAATTGTCAGGGTGGTGTCAACTTTTTAGAATCCTTTTAGGTTTGGTGTCTCACATGTTGAATAAAGCAAGTAATTCTCTTCTCTTTACCACCTGGTTGTAATTTTTTACAATGCATACTTTACATTTTAATCTAAACTATAATATTAAACACTATGTGTACTGCACTTTACTTTAACAAAGTTCTAAAGCACTTAAAAATGGAAAGTAACTATTTAGATCCCTTTAAAACATTTCATATACTTTTTATATTGTTTGTATGTGTCGCAGGATGCTTTTTTCTTATAAAATACAATAGTATTCATGTTTTAATTACTCCTGTTATTAGTAGTAGTATTGACTGGTACTTTGATTTTGAAGTATTATTTTCACTGCTGCGTAACTTGATTTATTATTTCATTTTCATTTCTACTGGTTCTGCATTAGTCTGTATTCACTTTATGTTTTTCTTTCAATGTCCACTTATATGTTAGACTTAATTCTCTATGGTTTTACTCACGTATTCTACTTTATTATCTATTGTTGTATAATCTTAGCACCATAATTTCCTTTGGGGAAGAATAAAGTCTTATCTTGATTATTTAGTTCACCACTGAATGTTTGTTATTGACATGTATAGTGTATGAGCGTATTGTTGTTATAATGCAGATCCATGTATTTAAGGTGAATAAGCTCCAGTATGAAAACTGAACCATATGTCCCCATGAAGTTATAAACTATAAAACACTGACTTTAGGGAATGGACGTGTAAACTAAATGAAAACGATCGATCCTGCACTTTAACCTTTCACCTGAATCCCGACCTGGGCTCAGGCTAATTACCGGAAGCAGACAGCTCGCTGCAGTACTGACCTTGTGCACATGACGTGTTCACGGTCTGAATCACAGACTGTAAACACAAACAGCTGACGTGATGAGTTACCTAGCTAATTAGCTTGTAGCATTAGCTTGTCACAAGTTGCGCTAGCGAGCTCTTGTGACGTGGACACGCAGATTTGACTGACACTCGTCTGTTCTGCTCGTCGCGTTCTGACCCGAGTGTGAGATTGTAAACAATGTACCTGTTGTTGTTGTTGTGCAGCGCGGAGAAGACGCGTCAGTTCTCCTCCTCGTCCGAGACGTTTCTCTTCCATGGAACATCTGCGTCAACTTCCTTGTTTTGCTCCAGTTGACGCATGCGCACTGAGCTCCTGTCCCCTGTGGTCCAGTCTATGTGCTGGACACTGGCCATGTTTGTCCAGGTGATGGTGCAGACTAATCCCTGGTAGCTACTGTTCACAGGTGGAGGGAGAAGAGATGAACCCACACTCATGTAGATACATGTAAATACATTAATAATTAAGTTTAATCACTTACAGTTAATAATAAGATAATGATCAGGAATGAAAAGTCATATTGAATGTGTTGAAATTCAATAAAAGATAATTATTCATAACTCTATAGAGTATATTTAAAAAAAATAGGTTTTCAATCATGTGTATACATTTTGCTGGGAAGCTCCATTCTCATGTAGAAAAATCTAAATCAACTCATAGTTGTAGTTATCAATCAATAACTACGCATATAAGTGTGCAACATATTCATATTCGTACTCCAAAAATAGTACACAGTACAACATAGTCATAAGGCACATAAGGTGGATAGGATGAGAGTATTTCAGAGTATTTCTAAGGTAGAAGAAATTGTATGTTTTCATGATACAAAGATAAAGATGATTATTGTCACATATCTTCGTAGATATGTTCAATAGATAGAGTTTTCAAGTACTAAAAATAATAACAATGATCATGATGAGAAGAAGAAGAAGAAGAAGAAGAAGAAGGAGAAGAAGAAGAAGAAGAAGAAGAAGAAGACTTTTAATAAAGTCAAAAATGTTGTACAATAATAATAAGACTAATAACACATAAATTATAAAATAATAAAATAGGAATCCTCCCCAACAAGACATTCGAATTCTGGAAAATACGCAGGAATATAAAACAAGGTGTAAAGAGGAGTAAAATAAATAATGGGGAAACTAAGTAAAGAAAGAAACCATCCGTTAATAACCTGTTAGATTATGTGTCTATAGAAACTCTGCCATCTCATTCCTCTCCACAGTTCATCATTGTGTGTCCTTATCGGGTGAAGGTAAATTTCCATAAAGCAATAATCTTTTCTTGAAGAATCCTCTGCTTTTGATGAGCCTCAGCTCCGTGAATCAATATCAATCTGATTTGTCGTACACAGACATTTACAGTGAAAGTGCTACAGACACTTGTCAAACTTGTCTTGGAGATATGCAAAGAGTTCAGATCAAATCACATCAACTGAGGACAAATGTCAGTAACGATTGGTTCTTGGCTGAAACAGCCTGTGCAGACTGTCGATAGCATTATCCAGCCTCCTCCAGGCGGCTCTCCCTCTATCAGTGGGAGTCAGAATCTGATAGGAAGAGGAAGAGAGTTCACACAGTTCACACAGTTCACAAACCCCTGATACATTTATTAATAATGAATCCTGCAGACGAGTCACAAAGCTGCACCTCAGAGAGCCGGGATTCTGCAGGTGCAGCATCATCTGTTATGACCTTACATTAATACATATTTATAACGTTCAGGGAATAATCTATAATTTGTAAATATGATAACAAGGTTTAGTCTACTTGCTGGCAGCCGTCTTTTTCTAATATCAACAAGTGTATGAGCTAAATGCTCAGATAAGGATTTCACTGAATTCATTTCTGCAGGTCAATTTGTAGTGTTCTCTATCTTAGATTTGTGTGTCCTCAAGCAATTATTGGATATATATATATATTTCCATCGATTCTATGTTTTCTTGAATGTCTTGTTCGAGTATCTCTCTAGCATCAGTTTGCCCTGGTTGCCGAACCCTTGACGCAGACCTCAGAGCCGGTGTATTAACTCTTAATCCTGAGGCCGGCTGGTAGCATTAAGGAGTCTTACCTAAGGTCCCCACACCGGACTCACCACGCTCTGACCGGTATCTGACCAGACCTGAGCTGCTCCTATAGGAATGCTCTCTCCTGGACAGAGACCTGGATGTTGTTCCTCATGTCTGCTGGAGCCGCTCCCTGGGGATGGATGCAGCAACTGGGGTTACTTGAATAGTGTCATTGCTTTAATAGTTCTATTAATTCCATGTTCTCCGCCTTAGTACTTCTCCGTCTTGTTCTAGTAGCCAACTTCTCATCAGGTTGCCCTCGCTCCTCAACCCCTGATGCAGAACTTGTCTACTTGAGCGACCAGGGACTTATTTATATTTGCTCCCATGTCTGAGGTGATCTGGTAACATTAATGGTCTCCTGTAACCAAAATCAGTGACGTTACCCACTGAGCTTTCCAGCTGCCTACGATGATGTGTGATCCAACAGTTTGAGCCTGTGTTCACATATGATATATCTCTGAAACATAAATACAACACGGTTAAAAAATACTTTACTTACAGTACAACATTACAAATACGAATAGAACTTGGCAGCATAAGAGAGAAAGCTGCTGGAGAAAGCCCTTCATCATTACCATCCATCAGTAATGGAAATGAGAACAGCGCATATTCCAGATGACATATCAGTAACTCCCCTTTCTGTACATAACAAATCAAACAATTTAACTCCCCTCAAATGAAGACTATTAAAATTCAGAACCTCCTCACCACTTACCAGAGAAAGCTTTTCCGTGCAGCAAGTATTTAAATGAAACATCCGACAGCTCCAAACCTACGCTGTCACTCAACGGCCACACTGGTACATTTAATATAACAGATGCGATCAAATGCACAAGAAGCCTTGAGGCTCAGAGTCCACATGCAGCGCACCATCCATCAACGTCCTCGTGGCACTTTAATAACACAAAAACCTCTTTTCAGTCTCTGGTCATCTGAAAGTACAGAAAAGTTACTGCTGAAAATACGAGAATCGATGCCAAGATGCTTCTGCTAAAACGGGAAATACTTCACGGCCTCCAGCGTCCTATCCTTTATATTCACAGGAGGTGAGCTCCTGCTGCTGCTCCAGTGGTCGAAAAGAAAATACAACCTCCTGAGACGAATACGGGGCTTCACCTGTTGTGGCAGAGCTGGCAGGACGTCCAGCTCTCCTTGGCAGGCTCACAATGCATCAACTGCTGCATTGTATAGTTTGATTCTGTGTGTGTGTTTGTATGTGGGTGTGTGTGTGTGTGTGTGTGTGTGTGTGTGTGTGTGTGTGTGTGTGTGTGTGATCACATTTCAACAATGCATGGAAGGATTTCAAGGAAACTTGGAAGGAATATAACCTTGGAGCGTATCTCCCTACTGTTTGGAGCTGAACTGCCAAAGGTCAAAAGTCAAGGCAAACAAAGATATGGAAGGAAATATCACATTTTCGCAGATTTTTTGAAAATAACAGAAGGAGAATATAGAGTGGATATTGTTCAGAAAAATAATTCCCCATCATATGATGTCATATGATAAATTCAACGCATATAAGCGCCATATTGAAGGAAAAAATATTCTGAGATTTAATGAATATGTCAAAGTATTACGAGAATAGAGTCGTTATTGTATCACAACGTAAAATATGATAGGAATGATGTCATCATATAGCGTAGTGATGCCTTAACTTTTGCAACCAATAACATAACTGAGCTACACGATTAACCAGTCATTAGCCATCATATGATATAATCAATATCATGATGATTTAGTTTTGAGATGGTTATGTTGGAATAGGAAAAAGTCAAGCCAAGTTTATTTACAAAACACATTTTAAACTAATATAAAATGATGAAATAAGATAAAAGGCTAAAGGGTGAATAAAAAGTCTACCCTTCAAAAAGCAGTGTTGCCTGGTTGGAGTCTGTACAGCTTGTGCAGCGTGTGTCTCCTCCTCTGATGCTTTTCATTTTTTCCAGTTTTGTCTCATTACCTCCTATCATGGCCCAGCCTTGGTAACCTCGCCTTAAAGAGAAAATCATTGACTGGCACCGCGCAGCAACACACCTCACAGTCTCTCAATCAGAAATGATGTGCTCCAGGTAGCACCAGGGAGCAGCTCCCACAGCGAGTCTCAAGTTTCCCCACCAACATTCCCATTACAAACCCTGTCTCCAAGAAATTGCCCTCAGAGACCACAGTTTGCTACACAAACATATTGAGTGGGGGATACAGTCCCTCACTGGATTCTGTTCAGAGGCTACACTGAATTTATTCACTGTCAAACCAGAGAGAAATCCTTCTGAGCGCCAGGACATAACCATACTGTAGAAAAGGCCAAATAATGCACCAAATTGCACTAATTCGTGAAAACAAATCCCCTAAAAATACCTAATTTGTCCATTAAGATCCATGATTCCACCACAACACAACAGTTGTTATTGCAGGACTCAAGTCAGTCCCAAAAGGAACAATAATTACCTGCAGCAAACAGATTTATTCGATGCTCCAAAACTTTTAAATGTACAAACTGAACCAGTTTGTTTGGTTTGTTTTCTCAGCAACTCTAGCAAAGTCCACGTCAATATCCTGACGCCACAGGGCCTGTCTTTCCATTTCAATTCCACTAAAGTTTTTTCCACTTTCTCCCTCTTCTTGACTTGAAGAATCCATCGTGTGTCTCTGTCAGAAACCCACAGGCTTTATAAGTTAATGAAACAAAAGCGCTCATCTCAAATTCCATTTCCCCATCTCTAAGTGCTCGGCCTGATTAATTGGAGCCACCTTATCTTTTATCCCAAACAAGCCCCTGGTATCACAGGCATCCTCCAGCCTCCTCTAGCAGAGCCCTACACAGCACGGGGGAATTAGATTAACATTGACATCGCTCTCTTTGAAACGCCTTCATCGTTGTGTCCTCACAGTGAAGGGAAGCAGAGTGTCATACACCTGGTGGCTGTAGTGTCTCTCTTTAAAAAATGAACTGTGCTGGAGGCTGCACTTAGTAGCAGAGAACAAGATTGTGCTTTGTATTCATTCAAATAACCTCTAATTTCTTAAACTGAATTGTTACTCTCACTCTTTTAAAAAAAAAAAATATTTATGTATTATACTGTCTAGCTGACTTTTACATTGTGAATTGTTGTGCTGTTCAAATATGCTTTTGTTACCAGGGAAGTCTAGAGTTTTATTATTTCACTGAAAATAGGATTTATATGACGTTTACTGAATATACTCGGGAAACCTCAGAAGCCCAAGCCTTCTCCAATCTGATGTCTAATATCCCTCTAACTTCACCAACCTGCAAAGAAGGAAGTATCCATTAATGCTGAGTGTATACTAGAAGTATTTCTGTAAATAGACCCTGAATGTCACGTTCTCTTCTCATTAAAGAAACCATCCTGGATCCCGGTGCTCAGCCAGCCTCACTCCTCCATTCAAACCGGATGAACAATTAGTCGCACTAATCTCATGAGGCCAAGCCTCTACCTCCCTATGAATAATTTAAGCATTTAAACAACTGAAGCTGATAACGGTGAAATGTATTTCCCGCTGCCAAACGGAGCCGAGTTCTGTTTACATTCCTCTGGCAGTGAAAGGAGAGAGTGGGTTTTTCCAAAAAAGGTAATCAATTTAATGGCTGTGCTCAGCGAATGAGAGACAACATCAGTTTTGAGAGGAAGCTGCGAGGAAGGCGATGCAGTGATGGCTTTCTCAGGTGGCTGTCTGCCAAGGGTGTAGAATGAGAAATATATATATATATATGTATATGTTTATATACATGAGGGAGTTTTCTTTTGACAGGTCAGCACACTGTAAAAAGAGGAACAGAAGTAACACATGACTGATTGACGTTATTAGTGAGTTTGAAGTTAAATTAAATGAAGACTGGAGACTCAGAGATTTGAGCTGAATGAGCATAACACTTCAAAGTGCAGTTTGAGAATCTGAGCTATTCACTGAACTTTTGTGAAAAACAGTTGAAGCTGTCCTTTCTCTGCAGGAGCGCAGGAATCAATGCAACTCCTCACAGTCTACATCTGATAAAGTCTATGACCTATGTAAATGAGCAGCCAAGTTCAAAATCAAATTTAAAATCAATATTTCTTCCCAAATAACAGCCTCAGTGTAGACACCTCTTAGATCTCGACACAGAGCAACTTGACACATACCTTGAAAATATGTTTCCAGAGACTCGATGACATTTCTTTAATTATTAACAGTGTTTTGGGAGGGGGAGGGGGGGGGGGGACCCTGGTTAAGAACACCACTGTGTGTTTCCTAGCAGAGTCAAATTTACCACTCTCCTCCAATATCCATCCATCATCATCTGCACCACTTATCGTCTGAGGGTCCCAGAGGGAGCTGCTGTCAATCCCAGCTGACAGGCCAGCCGGGGGGGGGGGGGGGGGGGGGGGGGGGGGGGGGGGGAAGGGGGTACCACAGGGATGAAGTATAGGCAAACAACCACTCACATTAATATCTATTCGAGCAATTTAAAGTGTCTCAAGCTGAATGTGTTTGGACTTGGGGAGGAAGCCAGACAACCATTATTGCAGTTTGTTCTATCTATCTAACAGCCCTTTAATAAATCCTTCATTAATGAAGGTCAAAACCCGTTTTCATTACAGAGTTGATGAGAGTCTTAAGCTTGTAGTGCTGTTGAACTGAAGAGTGTTGTTATTAGAGGTGTCTCTAATGAATGTTAAATTAGAAAAGTTACTTTACCCATAGTAAAATTTGAGAAAGAATCCTTCAAATCAGTATCAGTGAGTGAGAAGTAAACAAAAAATCACATAATTGGGTTGTGTGCAGTGAGCAGATGTGCCACAGGACTGACCTGCTGCTCTGGATTATAAACTTCAGTCTCTGCTGTTTAAGCTCCAGAACTGGTCTGTAGCCCCGGAGAGGGAAAGTCTCAGAGAGCAGAGTGAAGTGACCTTCACATCAGTGAGGAAACAAGTCTCCATCCTCCAAACTATCCTCCTTACCTCCTACCCTCCTACCCTCCTACCCTCCTTACCTCTTACCCTCCTACCCTTCTCTAACTAATCTCCTTAAATTGTGCCAGATCTCCGTTATTTTCAAATAACAACTTGTTTAACGTTAAATGACAAGTGTTGGTTCCAAACAGCAAAATGAGCAGCGATACCACTTTTTCCTTTTACAACAGAATAAATATATTTTACAGTTTCAAACAGTGTGAGCTTGGCAGTTTTATTCTTGTGCAGCTACAATCAACCGCAACACAACACTCATCTTTCACAATATGCCCAACCATTTTATTTCATTTATTTATCAAATTCCCTTCATTCCAGGTCTGCATCCTCGGCAGCCGCTCTGTGAGGGAAGAGCAGTGATGCTTTCATTCAAATGCTAATCCTGGAATGGCACTCAGTTGAGCACATACCTCCGCCAAGGCCCAGCGGTCCCCTGGAATTCAATCAAGAAGCACCAAACTGCAAACACTCACTAGATCTCAGTCCCTGAAATATGCCCATCCATGCATTATTCCCTGGGAAATCCATGTCCAAATGTGAGAGCTTCTATTTTGGGCCCATGTCCGATCCGTTGAGGAAGTTTTGAGGAAATGCATTCAGGGGCTTTTGAATAAACAAAAAAAACATTATAATAACATCAAAACTAATACATAAATACATAATATTAGGAAAATATAAGTTGTAATATTACGTTTTGCTAAACGACTTTATTTTCCTAATATAATGAGAAGTATTATCCTCCTTGGAGAAGGTAAGAGGTAATGCTAACGTTGAGGTTTAGCATGTTTACCATTTTGATTTTCTTTGTCAAGTATGATTGTAGTCAAACTGTTTTGAATCAAACTTTTATCTTTTTAAAAGACCTGAAATCTTGATGATTCATCATTTGGTCAATAAAGATGTTTGTGCCAATCCATCCAGACTGGACATAGCAGACCTGAGCTGAGAAACATCAATGTTCAAGTCCGTCTCATAGACTCTATGTAAAGATGGATGACATGACAGCTCCCAGAAAGCACGTCCCGTCTCTATCGCCCCCTGGTGGCTGGCTGCAGTATAGCTCACAAACCCTGCCTCTACCATGTTAGCGGATAGGACCTGGGTCAAAATATATACGTCAAAAATTCCGTTCCGTTTTAAATTTATTTGATGATGTTGAAACAGGATGCAAAGTCATGACTGACACTTGAGACTGACTCGTGATTGGTTGAGTTGGACAGACTCCAGATGACGGTCGAAATAGGAAGTGGAGACGCGTCATCCATCTTTATTTAGACTCCATCGTGAGGTAGAGCTCACGAGCATTATGCTGCTCTCCACTGATATAAAGTACTTACACAAACCAGATGCTTCTCCAAATATCCATCTACAGACGGTTGCGGGGAACAGTGGGACCTGATTGTTATCCATGAGATGGATCTCACTGGTCCTTAGAGTTCCCTGTGCTCGAGGTCTGGAACAAACAGTTCAGTTTACCGTCTCAGACACTTCACATAATGATCCACATGTTGATGAGCTCAGTGCTTTGGGTTACACCTGCTCAAACTCCCTGTCGGTAATTTGTTCAGGGGTGAATGAACTAATCAAAGTTCCAAAAGATTCTACACAACAAATCTCCTCTTTTGTTTTTGAGACTGAAGGAGGCCGGTCTCGGGACAAACGCTGAAAGTTGCAGACGAGAAAAGATCTATGTGCCGGATCGATACACCCGGCGGCGGCGGCGGCCGACTTATGAGACAACTCAGTAATTTGAATATGAAAACATCACCATGTCACTCGAGACAGAGGGAGTGGGGGGGGCTCAGTGACAGCTGCGGTCAGGCCAGTGAGCCGTCACTGAGGCCATAAATAACACAAACTGAAACAATAACCAGAGAAAATAAATAGCCTATTTGTCATCCTGGAGGGATTATTGATGTGCTGGGCCCCTCCCGTCCCTGTTCCCCCCGACGGCCTCAGCACTGGTGTCCCTCTGCAAATTAAAACACGGCCACCACCAGGACTAAGGGGGTGCCTCAAGCCCCCTAAGTGTCCCCTACAATGTGATTTAAGGTCCTTGTCCTCCAGTTGTCCTCCAAAAGACCTAAAACTTAATCGCCCCGAACAGCTTCATCAGCATCCGAGCTACGGTGTGTGGACACCTCGGTCTGCTTCAGATGACTTGGGTCTCAGTTGCAGTGAAGGGAGTCTTAAATCATGAGAACTGCAGTGGATCAACAGTTTAGTCATTCAAAGCTTTCACACCTATCGTCCTCTGAGGAGTTAGTATCAACCAATCAACAGGCTGACGTCGGATCCCTGCCCGTCTACAAACACGTCAATGTCGAGTAACGATAGATGAGGCCCATGAGCTGATAACAGGACAGGACATATAACATTTAAATTAATGTGAAATCAGATCCAAGTGGATCAAATGTAAATGTATCAAAAACTTGAACCCTAAACCTGGGGGAGATTCAAATTGTGTTCCTGTTGATTATAAAAAAATTAAAAGATGAACACCAGAAGCAAAGAGTATGTGTATGTGTTAGATTAGTCCAAAGTTATTTACAATTATAGAATCTCTTTCTGTCCATGCTATTTAAATATATGTATTTAATAGGTTATTAATACAGAGCAGTCATGTGGGTCTGGGGTTACCAGGTCACGAGTAACATACGTGCACGTGAAGGTCAGGAGGGTGGGGGGGGGGGGGGGGGGGGGCAGGGGCAGGGGGCGGGGCCTGAGAGGATCAGGTGGGGGGTGCTCCACTGCGACTTTAGCTCTCCACAGAGGAGGCAGGAGGAGGAGGCAGGAGGAGGCAGCAGGAGGATGGAGAGAGTGGCTGTGCTCTCTGCCGCCTGTGACGGACGCAGCAACGCACGACTGCCGTCAGAGACAATTAGCTGATTTACACCTCTTACCTTTATTTTGAAAGCCTGTGCAGGGAGATGTGAGCGCTGTGAAGAAATAAGGTAAGACTCCTCTTCCTCCTCTTCCTCCTCCTCCTCCTCTCACCTCATCATCCTGCAGCTTACTTCTCATGCTGTCACTTCTAATTTCCAATATTGATCATTCTTATTATCTTTTTTGGTTATTGTTTATCAGTTTGTTTGAAGATTGTTATCTTTTTTAATAACACAGCACTGATGTGCATATTGTGAAAATTGCTTTATTTGCTGATCATTATTTATGCAGCCTAATGTTCATTGTTTCTTTTGAATTATTGTACATTTAAAAATGATTTAAACAAGATAAAAGCAGAGTTCTTACTGGCTTTTTCCCTCCTTAGATATTTTTCAGAATATTTCTCCCTCAACAGGTAGGACATGTTCATCTAAACAATAACAGGCTGTTTCATTCAAACAAAGAAAATCATTTATTGGTAATAATATATTTTAGATTGTGTTAAAGGAAAATGAAGCGTCATCCTCTGGGATTTATCTGCCGTTTGGGAACAAACACCACAACCTCCTCAGATGGATGAACCCACAGCAGACTGCGTGAAGGGGAGTGCAGCCCTTTAGTTCAAGGTTGATAACACATAATGGTGAATGTCATGAATGATCCTCGGGCGATCGCTCTCAGTCCCTCACGAGAGAGTGCAGCATTTTAGAAATGGACCTCAGTTAATCACGATAGTGCACTGCTCCTGACACAAAGCGTTGTGTTTGCACCAACACATGATAGATGAAGTCCTCAGCGGCGTAAACTGGCAGCAGAGTAGATGGTGACTGGAGGAACAATCACCTGAATCTTAATGAAGGCAAAGACATTTTTTAAAACATTGTTAGGTAACGTCTGGTTGTTGGAGTCAGCTGTCCGGAGAAATATATTCTCAAATGTGAGGATTTGCCTCTTCTGTCTGATTTGATACGTTTGCTTTTAACTTATTATCCACTTATTGTTTTCAGAATGTAGTAACAAAAGGCATATTTTTTTTATTATGGAGACATTAAAATTAACAATTCAATCAACAAGAAGGAGAACAGCAAGTTCCAACAGCCACTTTACGAAACAAATCTACTCATCCTTGTTTTATTACGTTTACAAAGTTGTACTCTGTCCATGTTCAATTCAAATACAAACGAGACTGCTTCTTAGTAGATCCCATTTATCCGCCAGGGCCCAACAGTCCCTAAAATTCAATTAAGCTGCAGATTAAAAAAACACTCTTAAACAAAAGTCCCCCTAAACATGCCAGACTTTTCTATTAGGCCCATTGATTATTCTCTGAGGAATCTAGTTTCAAAATATTTGGTAAAACACCTTCTCTCTATGTCTGATCCAGAGCAGAATTTAACAGATTCTTCCCTCACTTCCACCACATCCTTCCACCAATTTCTGTGGTGATCCGTCTTGTCGTTTTTTGCATAATCATTGTTGTAATTGGCATGTTCCCCCCCATCAGTCAAATGATAAATCAATATATTTCAGGAGCCAACAACAGATCAATCAAGAATAAAAACACCAACTCAAGTCCTGAGTCTAGAAAATACAGAGGAACAGTGATGAATCGTTTCTGTTACATGTCGTCAAGTTTGACAAAATGCCCGAGCTCAAGACCTGATGATGGATGTCACAGAAATAATAAACATAAGAGAATCTGTGACAAGCTAGAGACAAATAACACATGTTTTAAGGGAAAAGGAAAACCTGATGTTCTGCAGAGACAGAAAAACTTACCGTGATTTTCCCCTTGTAGTAATAATAATGTTGTGTCACCATGATCCCCTGTTCTAATTGAGTATCCCCGTGGTCAGGCTACATTAAGCCATTTAATACGCTTCTCTGTCCTTAAACAAAAACTTAATTAGAATTCCAACCGTGGATTTAATTGTCCGACTTTGTTTCAGTTCCGTCTCGGCCGCTTGGACGGAGGCGGAAACTTTCCACGAGATTCACTAATGCAATAACCAGAGAGGTACACCTCCGGTTTCCAGCTGTGAATGGGAACGTAATGACGTTCAGTGAGAGCTTTTAATCCAATGAGCTCAGAGGATGAAGGATGTGAAGAAAAGATGCAAGAAAATGTCCATACAGGAGACATAATGTCTCATTATCTCTTATTTCTTGTATGGATTTCAGCAATAATCCCAAACCAAAGATAGTAAGTAAAGATGGATGACTTGACAGCTCCAAAAAATGAAGCCAAATTATCTTGATCGCCCCCCCGGTGGTCTTCTGGGTCATAATCCCCTTAGATATATATATAAAGGCTAGATGTGTCGGCCCACGGAGTCGAACGTCCGCATATGGTGGCCATCTTGCCACAGGTGGCTCGCTCACCCATAACATTGAGATGTAGTTATGACATTGCATAATTATGAATAATTATGTTATTTTCTAAAAAATAGAATAATGTTCTATATAGGTACAAGATTTCCCTTTACAAATATACATCAATAATTTTTTTATTTTATTTTATTTAAAAAGTACATGTACCACTACCAACACAATGTTATGGGTGGGCGAGCCACCTGCGGCAAGATGGCCGCCATGGGCCGGCAGCGCGGATGAGACATCTAGCCTTTATATATATATCTATGATAATCCCTGCTGCCTCCATGTTAGCAGATGGGACATAGTTCAAAGTAGACTTGTTGGTAGTTCTTATCAGGCTGAGGTATGTTTCTAATACGTCTGGTTTCAATTAGTTTAATTACTTATCCAGATCAAATTATGACATTTCTAACACACAACAGACTAAAAAATTGAAGATGTCAGGAGAGTTTGTGGTGATAAGAGCCGATGCCTCTTATTTCCTGGGCTTTGTTTTACAAGTGTAAGTCACTCTACTGTTGCAAAGCAGCTCCTGAGCTCGGGTGAGCGGAGGATAGACTCATTTTTTTAGGTGCGATTAATCTTTTTCACTTCACCACCCTGAGAAAATTCATCTCAAGTGAAAATGTTTCATTTAAATATCACTGCGTCCGTCCATTCTGTGGGAACAATCCGCCGTGTGGGTGAACGTCGCCCTGCCTCGTGGGGGGGGGGGCAGCGAGCTTGAGCTCTTGACCCGGACAGGCACGACTCTGCTCTCCGAGGACTTCATCATGGCTGCTCTTCATCACAGCTGCTCTCTCGTTCCCTTTCTTCCTGGCGTTAATCTCCCTCGCTGACATCCCTGGATCTCCCACACTCTGAGTGGCACTGAGCGGCTGCCAAAGCCTCTGCCGCAGTAATATAGTGGCGTCCTCAAGGCCTGTCATGCAGCGGCTGAGTTAGTGCCCAGTTTGCAGAAGCAAGACCTTCAAAGAAGTCAGGACAGACTCCGGATGAAGTTCTCAAACATGCTTTTTGTTTATCTTCTTATTTCCTGCATGGCTGCCTGTTTTCCCCATCATGCCACGGATCATTTTCTTTTTGCCTCCAAGGATTGTTATTGCCTCTGTTACGTCCTTGTCATTACCTTGTTTTGTTTTTTATGGAAATCTTTCTGTTTCTTTCTTTCCTTGTATAATCCTCGACTGGAGAACCCGGTCTCTGTGAAGACGTGATTACCTTTAATCGATCTGCTTGGTTAAGTAGAGTACAAACATATTAATAATGAGCTGTTATACAGACGGCCCTTGTTTTCTTGAGGTTGCAAAAAGACGAGCGGGGTGTAAATGCTGTTGGGATTAAAAGGAAATTGTGATTGTAACTCGGTTCACTCGAGCAAAACCGGATTTCTAACAAAGGGGAAATGAAGGGAAAATTATTTGTGGACTCAGAGTTATATTTTCACCTTTTAATCAGATCTGGGTGATGTGTATTTACCTGTTAGGGGTTTTATCCTCCGCCAAGGAGCTTGTGTTTTCGTCTGTGTTTGTTGTTAGGATTAATCAAACGATATAAATATAGATGTTTTTTATCCACCTTTTCTTAAAATGGCTTAAAGTAAGCCATAGACCTTAACAGAATAAATCGGCTCTGTATAGAGGACGCAGTAGAACGACAGTATAACCGAGCACATGACAAATAGCACTGCACCTGTTAAATCAGGCATCACTAATGTTATTATGAAAAGTGTTAAACAAATTTGGGTTATTATGAAGTTGTCGCAGGACAAATTAGAATATATCGGGCCGCCACAGTCTAGATAATGAATGAGATATTGTGCCTGAGCCCTTATCTTTGCCAAATGAACACTTAAGTGCTGATGAGCCTGTTTTATGAGAGCGCTGGATCATGAATGTGTTGTTAAATATCCTTTTGTCTCGTCTCTTGTTTTAACAGGTGTCCTGCACTGAAGCGTGTGAGCATCGCTGATCATGAAATCCCAACATGAAATCCCAAATCCATCAGCGCCACTAAAAACAGGACATTTCTGCTCTGCTTTTTCTGGCCTGAAGATGACGAACCGGGGCAGTGGTTCTTTCTGCCAGGGAACCCGGGCCAGGACCATGTGACCAGTTGGCAAAGAACCACATCATCTGCGGATGAACTGGAGGAGCAGTCTCAGTTTTCATCAGGAGGAGCAGGACAAGGCAGAGACACTGTCGAGGAGACAGGAGTGTTACGAATCCAAGAAACCTTTAACAACTCAAACCCACCCGACAGATTACAATGGTTCCTGCTGAGAACATGAGCGTTTTCTCTGCTGCAGATTTCTGTCCCAACTGCAGCTCCACCACCCAGCCCGAGGTGGATGTGATGAAGGTGGTGGTTCTGGGCCTGGTGCTGGTGGTGTTCGCAGTGTTCGGGGTGCTCGGCAACATCCTGGTCATCCTGTCGGTGCTGTTCCACCACCACTGGCGCTCGGTGACCCACTACTTCATCGCCAACCTGGCGGCGGCCGACCTGCTGCTCAGCTCAGCCGTGCTGCCCTTCTCCGCCACCTCGGAGGCCCTCGGCAGATGGGTGTTCGGACGCTCCTTCTGCGGCGTCTGGGCCGCCCTGGACGTGCTCTGCTGCACTGCCTCCATCCTCAGCCTGTGTGTGATCTCCATCGACCGCTACCTGGCCGTCAGCTACCCTCTCCGCTACCCTGCTCTAGCTACAGGGCGGCGAGGCCTGACGGCGGTGGCGGCCCTCTGGGGACTCTCCGCAGCCATATCCGTGGGCCCCCTGTTCGGCTGGAAGGAGCCCGACCCAGAGGACGAGACGGTGTGCCGGATCACAGAGGAGCCCGGCTACGCCTTGTTCTCAGCATTGGGGTCTTTCTACATCCCTCTGGCCATCATCCTGGCCATGTACTGCCGGGTGTACACGGTGGTGAAGAGGGAGACAAACACCATCAGGAAGGGCAGCAAAGGAGAAGGGGTCGAGACAGAGGGGGTGGTGCTGAGGATTCACAGAGGACACACGGTGCAGACGGAGAAGCAGGAGGAGGACAAGGAGATCAAGAGGCATAAACGCTGCACCCTCTCCGTGCTGAGGCTGCTGAAGTTCACTCGAGAGGAGAAGGCGGCCAAGACTCTTGGCATCGTGGTCGGGTGCTTCATCCTGTGCTGGCTCCCGTTCTTCCTGGTTCTACCCATCGGTAAGGTTCCAATCTCACCTGACACAGCCCCTTCTTGTAAATCTCATGTTTTCTGTTTTACACTCAGGCGTTTGAGCCAAGTGTCAAAGACGATTCCCTGGCAATCTTTCAAAAAACACTGAAAGTTGTCCAACCATTGTTGTGCTGAATAGAACCCAAAGGATATGGATTTCTGGTGGCTGATGCTGATCCGATTATAGGGAATTAAGAAGTATCAGACAATGAAGATTTAATCAAACCTTCATGACCAGGGGTGAGGAGCCATCATCCCCTTTCAAACCAAAAGATTCCTCCCATCCCCTTAAGAGAGGGAAAGTGCTGAGGCTGCAGATTGAGATGCAGCCAAGGATCCTAACGCTGCTGACTCAATACTCGGATCCACAGTTTAGTCTTAAAACTTGAATCCGACTGCTCCAGTGAGATTTGCGTTGGCGGGACGCAAAGCAAGACATGTGGAGGTCAAGGCACACACAATTACAAATGTTACAGAGGGTTGAATTTCACACTTTAACCATAAAATGTCTGATGAATAACAAATAATAAATACAAAGAAAACACAAATTCAACCTTTTAAAATGAACTTGAATCTTATACTTTATTTCGTTTCTGTCCAAATTTTAGGTTAAATCCACATCTTTTCTGATTTGTTTACGTTGTCAGATAAAGATTTTCTTATTGGTGCATATTGGAAAATTAGATCCCGATATTTCAGTGAATGAATCACATCCCAAGATTTATATCGACTGCAATTCAAAAATGAAACTGTCGTCAGCACAGTAAAAATACTTTAAATCTACAAAGCTGCTACTTTCCATCATCGTATATTTTAATACACACAAAATGAAAGAAAATATCATTTTCTGTGTATGAAAATATAGAATAATAGAAGATATGAGAAGAATATCCAGTTGCTGGAGTACTGAAGATGTGTACTTATACCTCAACATCGTGGGTGTACACGTGTGTAAACATGCACCTCACTGTGAAGGAATTATTTTTAACGATAAAATGTGAGAAACACAAATTGGGGCCTTTAAATTCCTCATCTGTTTCTGAGGTAATGACCTAATCTCTGAATTTAAAACAGGGATTTAAATGATTAAAGAATTCATTAATGTCGTGGTTGGAGCTTCAATCATTACCTTAATCCATCTTTTAGAGAGGCCCACTCCACTCTGGGAGAAAACATGAAATGTTAATACGTTTTCGTGAGTAAAAATGTCTCTGCAGTTAAAAAACATCAGGAGGAAAGGTTCACGACTGTGACGCCACACAGTGTCAACTTCATATTTTAATAAATAATCCGTCTTTTTTGTCAGTGTCTGTCAAAGGAGACAATGAGAGCGCCGTTATCGAAAGCGAGGACAGAGGAGCGGCCATTGTGAAGCTCAATCTCAAATCTTAATTGCTTCTGAATCTGCTCTCACGGCTGGAGACAGATAAGTGATTGTCGGAGGAGGCCAGTGTGTAATTAAGGGCAATCGTCAATCAGCCGCCGGCTCCCAGGTCACAGATGGTGAGATGCTCGCTGGAACGTGGGCTCGGTTACAAATTGTTATCTCACCGAGAGAGAAAAACTGTTGCTCTGACACAAGATGGAGGAAAGTGTGGATCAAACGCATCCGAACAAACAATGTGTTACATTTATCTCATCTTTTTTTTGTGTGTTAACATCCGGAAGCCGCCTTATCATAAGCCCCCGATGTGTAATCCAGCTGTTAAAATGTGCTGCAGACTGTAGATACAACAATTGTATATTTCACGGGAGTATTACCAGGGGCCCTAGGAAAAAGGGGCCATTGAACAAAACCATCAAACCCAAGCCAAACATTCCCCCCCGATTCTTCTAGTCTCAAAATTATGAACCAAGTGCAGAATGTGCATAGTAAATAAAAGTAAAGTCGTAAAGTTTACCACCGTTGCAGACACATCGTACACACACACACACTCAACGGAGGGGGGGGGGGGGGTAGCTGCCAGAAGGAGCCCTTCTCAGGGGCCCCCTCTCAGATCAAAGCCCCATGCAATTACCTACTCTGCCCACCTCGTTGTGACACCCCTGGTGGCGCACACGCTCGTTTGTGTGGCGATGCTTGATGGTGTGTTTCACTCGGAGCACGACGCCGGGCTGGACCTTCCCCCCCGCTGAGCCTCGACTTCCCCTCCCACTGTTCTCAGAAGGAACACGGAGAAATTCAATTACAGGCAGGCAAATAAAACACCACACAGGAGCCGAATGGGCTTCCACTGTGTGATGAAATTGAATGAGCCAAAGCACTGCTCCCTCCCATGAACGCTGTTACAGATAACAAGCGTGAGGCTTAATGGGCCGTAATGCTCGGAGGCATCCTCAGTCACCCCGTGGGCTCCAGAGACATCGGGGTGTAGTTATGCATTTCAATTGAGACAGACCTTCATGGCTCACAGCACCGGCGCTCAGTCAGGCTCCCAGACAATAAGAGTCTGAGATTCCATGACTGAGGTTTAGAAGAACCACTGCATATTTGATATTTGTTCTTCAGATGGAAAGCTTGATTTGTGCTGCATCACTGAGTGGCTGCTCACCTTTTAACTGCAGCTACAACCATGCAGGCATCACCCGGCAGTGTGCTTATACCCAGCTCATGAAGTGAGGTGACTGCAGCTCATCAGAGAATCATACAGGATGAAGCTGCTGTGAAGCACGTGAAAATCTGACATGTGACTAATGGCTTTTGTTCCCCTGAACCGACGAGGCAGATGGTTTTTATCTCATTCTGTGTGCTTGCAGGTTTGCATAATATCAAACTATAAAAATGCAAAATATCTTCAATTGTTATGGTTTTGTTGAGAATGCATTCAGGTCATGTCCCTCTCTGAAAGGATAATTCTGTAACTCGGGTTTCTTAGTTTGGAAATCATTGAATCCTGAAATCCTGAATCCCGACTTTTGTAACTACATTCTGTGAATGGAAATTGTTGAATTCAAATTAAGGGCCCTTTGGTTCATTTATTTATTTTTAATTTGTATGGCACCGAATCAGTTTGGATAAGTCCCAAAGAAAACCTTGTTCTTTTGATGGTGAAAATGTTGTTTCCTTATTGAAACCACATAGAGGAAATACAGTTTTAATACAATCCTGCAAAATATGATAGCATTCCTGCAACAAGTTGCACAACAACAACATTATTAATTCAAAATATAGAATACTTTTCATCCTCATAAAACATTAAAAACAGTTTCATACATTTTAGATGTATTAGAGTTATTGGATACCCATGATTCGAAGATGGGGACAATTTTCTTGAATAAAAAATAGCTTGCATGAATCATTTGTTGTGCATTGTGCAGCCCAGTTGTATATGGATTCAGCTTTGGCAGTGTGCTGGCTCTTAAGAGCTTTCTGCCTCTTGCTGGAACATGAAGTTATAGTGTTGTATGAGCATTATAATTCATATTTTTGATTTACATGTGTGTGTTCATGTGTGTGTCCTCCAGGCTCCATCTTCCCGTCCTGTAAACCCTCTGAAACCATCTTTAAAATAACCTTCTGGCTGGGCTACCTCAACAGCTGCATCAACCCCATCATCTACCCGTGCTTCAGCCAGGAGTTCAAGAAGGCCTTCCTCAACGTGCTCCGTGGCCGCTGCCTGAAAACCGCCTCGCCACCGGGTCACATCACCACCCACTCCTCCAGCTCGGGCCCAGCCTCCAACACCTCGGACCCCTCGGCCCCAAGCAGCAGCTCTGCTTCCTCATGGTGTTGCTGCACATCCCTGTCAAGCTCCTCGCCCTCTGCCGGCGGTCCAGCTCCGGCTCGGAGCTCACAAATCCAGAGAAGGAGTCTGCTGAAGGCCTGGTGCTTCTCGGCGAGTCGAACTCCGGTACCGCAGAACAGATCAGCGAAGGTCTTGCATCTTTCGCTCGGCGTTAGAGGAGAAGATGTTTGAACGTCATGTCGAGGCTCCGTCAACACAGGCCGACCCTGTACTTTGGTTTCGCCTTGGGGAAACACTCGTGGACAATTTTTGTTCTGTATCCCTCGGAGGCCTCAGAGTGCCGGGCCAGACGAGAGCGGCTTTCCCACAGAACGAGCAGGAGGCAGCTCTGTTGCCTTCGGGCTCTGTGCAGCGTTTAAACCCCCGGAGTGGAGCAGAAAACATGATTCACGGAAAGTGACTGAATAATGTTTTTAGGGGGGGGGGGGGGGGGGGCACTTAATGTCACAGTGTCTAAGAAGTACTGCTCCAGTAGAGGACTTTGAAGCATGAGCACTCTCGAGAGACTTTGGGGGTAATTTCTTTCCTTCTCAAGGTCAGTGGGGATGAGCATCTGTGTTTTGCAACACACTAAAGAGATAAATGCATCTTTTTTGAAATGACATCGTGAAAGAGCCCCAGAGAGATGATCTCTTAAAACATTAGTCAATTTCTGCAGCATGTGCAAAATCCCTTTAGGTCGAGGTACTAAGAGTCAGAGAAATGACTTTACATCATCTAGCATCCGTCTTTGTGGCCCTGTGACAGGTCGAATGCTCATAGTGTGGTTTTGTCTTGACTGTATCAACCATGTGCTGAATCGGTGTTGTTTACATGAATAGGTCTCAGAGGCTTTCTGTTAAAGGTTCACCATACACGCCCACAGTTCCATTTACGTCGTCTATTTCTTCTTCGCAACCAAACCAAGAGCGCACAACCAACTGGACTGGAAAGAGTTGAACAACTAAATATAAATGTTATCTTTAGCATGTGTACAGTGAGTGAGATCACAAATATTTGACTGCACGCACGCGGATATCCACATATGGGGTTCATGGATACCCTGGCTGACATGGGTGGATTACGTCATGAGGACCAAAGCGGACCCCAGCAGCCTGATGGACACGGAAAAGTTCCATTCCCCATTTGTCTCAGTGATGGACTTTTTGTGGCGACTGGTTTCCTGCCAGATCTGCATCTCTGGTTGTTCTAAACTGATGCATGAACAGTTCAATCAAATATCGATATTGTTGTCTCCGTTCTTCTGTAACTTGCGTCTGTTCGCTTTGTCTTTAAAGCTGCAAGTGTTCTCGCTCTGCCACTAGGGGGCACAGTTATGGCTAGCCAATGCATTGCTATTAATGAAGCTATTAAGAAGATGTTTAAAAAGCATCTTCAGTGGTATGATTATACTATAAAAAATGGTTTGTATAAAACGGCAGAGACTATTTCACACATGCACATAAACACAAAACTGATACAAAATCCTAGGTAAGAAAGTGAAGAATAAAAAAGGTTACACCTACTTGAACAAGATGCTACTTCTGAATGAAGGCTGGATATTCATATATAAATGAAATAAATCTATGGAGGCCATATGCAAATAGGTGAAAGTATAAAAAAAAAGGTGCACAGCTGGTGCACATTTGGATTCTTCAATCACTAATATAGATTTGAAAACTATTTTTGGCCTTTTACTTTGCTACGTTTGCATTTATGACATTTATACTTTTGTTACAACTGGTTTAACTGGTTTGCATTTTGACTGCATTAACTGGAATTACCTGGATGGATGGATGAATGATGGATGGATGGATGAATGATGGATGGATGGACTCTTCTCATCCCTGCATATTCGCTGTTGAGACTTTGTTTTTGACAATAAAATAACTTATTTTTATGTTGTAAATAAATATGACAGTCAGACAATGTTTTATTCTAAAAAGCCATCAATAGGGGGCGCTCCTGCACTCCCCCCCCCCCCCCCCCCCCCATCATGCACTTCCATCATCGAAGTGCACAGATGTTAATGAAATGTTGAATAATAGAGTTTTTAATCCTTTAAGTGTCCAACGCTTGACATGAATTTTCAATTTGCAGCCTCATTCGATCACCTGGACGTGACTGAGGTTGTTTTGGTATTCAGCTCGCTAAGTCCCAGTATGACGTCCTTCGTGATGTACGGGGGGGTGCGGCTCACTGAATATAAAAGGTGACATTAGAGAAGGACCGCCAATAACGAGGAAACTAAACTGCTGTCAATCGAAGCTGTAAAAATATTATATGGCAGCCTTTAAAAAGGGTGAGCGATTATCATAGCATACGCCAACTGAGAATTAGCATTTTGGCGATGAGGACGAGTTGACCCTCATCAACATTGTCCCGGAGAGTCAGTGACTTCACATCTCTCTCATCAGGATTTTATTGTGTTTGATTATATCATTGATTTCTACGTGTCTTCATTGAAATGATGCATCCATTAGAAAACCAAAACTCGCCACATTACATAAAATCCCCCCCTTGTTCATCCAGTGTCAGGACAATGGAAGTGCTTCATTAAAAAACACGTCATGAACACTGATTCTGTCTTCTAATCTTTCCCAAAAAGTTGTCACACGTTTCTTCTTAGCTGTTAATCCTTTGCTTCCCCCCCCCCCCCACCCCCCACCCGTCACCAAGAGAGTTGTTTTTCTTGGATGAGAGACATTTTTTTGTTGTTACCCCGCAGACAAGACAACGGTGATGAATACCTGAGAATTCTTATCTGTGAAACACAGGATGTTTTCCAGACTTTCCAGAGGAGAAATGATTTTGGCAGTTTTACAGTCAGGCAGGTTTTTTGCGAATAACGAGAGGAGCTTCAATCGGCCTGCGTTGCTGTTTTTTGGGATTTGTGCTTTCAACAGTTGCATTGTGTACAGTAAGCGCACCGGAGGGAGATTCAAACTCCTGTAAGCTCCCACAGTTTACATTCATTTAGCAGCTAAATTGTCTCCGATAACTAATAAACATGCAGCTCACACTTCTGGAGATTTCGCAGCCAAGGACTCAATATCACGCTGCATTAGGCAACAGCAGAGAGGAGACGTGCTGACATTTCATTATTGAGGCATGACTGAGTACAAAGTACATATGAATACTATGACATTTCACACCTGAGCTTCAATCCAAACTTCATAACTTCCCTTAAATCTGGATAATGTCTGTTTTGGATAGAAAGAGAACATTTATTTTCATCTCCAGTGACAGTTACTTCCATTTTTCAAACGTGAACAATAATTTTTCCTTTTGAAATCGACCTCTTCACGCTGCAGCTGCCGCCTCCCATTGGCTTTTAAAGAGAAAAGAAGAATAATAATCTTTAAACCTAATAAATCACAACACAATATGAGCAGCGGAGGGACACTGGAGGCAGAATCATCAGAGCACTGAGTGTGGGTGTGTGTCTGTATGTGTGTGTGTGTGTCTGTGTGGTCCAGGTATTACTCCTGTCATGGGGACCTTAATCTGTTTACATTACTGGGAGAAAAAGCAAGTCAATGTAAATCATAACATTTTCAGGTGAAGACATGTTTTGAGGTTGGGTTAAGCTTAGGTAGAGGTTATTGTTAGGTTAAGGGTTAAGGTTAAGGTTAAGGTTAAGGTTAAGGTTAAGGTTAAGGGTTAAGGTTAAGGTTAAGGTTGAGGTTAAGCAAGTAGTAACTATTGTCAAAGTTAGATTAAGTCTCCAGGAAATGAATCGCTGTACCTCAATTCAGCGGCTGCATCTTCCAATGGCCACATGCCAACGTCGGCCATTGGGATATGTTGGGCCGGGAAGGATCCACCCGCTGGAGCCTCTGTTGCTCGGGGGGGTGCAGGGACACATTTGGAGGAGCCTTCGATTTGGGACAGTCTAGTCGTGCCACTGTGACGTCATCGGTCTACGAATGCAGCCCCCAGAGCAGAGACACGTCAGCTCAGGTAGGTCGATGTAATGTCCTCTGAAGTCCAGAGGATGCTCCTGCACGTCCAGGCCCAAATGAGTTTCCTATCAGTGTGGGCACACCTGTGTTTGTTTGGCTGCAGCGGTTTAACAACAGCAGTCGGGTCGGTTTCAAACAGCAGCACAGGATCCACACAGTGTCCCAGCAGCTGTCACATCAACACTGTTGTGACAAATGGATCCAGGCTGTGGTTACCGGAGAAAGACAAGCTCGTGCTGTTCACCCTGATCAGTGGACTCAGCAAAGTGAAGTTCATTACACACGACAATCAGGACTTAAAACAATGTCCAACACCGGAGTGAAGCAGTAGACATGAGTGGCAACAGGAAGTGAAGGAGGCCTGAATATTTGCGATGTGGAGAATATGGCGTCAGTTCCTCGCAGTTCTTCCAAATACCGTGACATCATGACGCAGGTGTCTGAACTCAAGTCAGAGCAAATGTGTTAAACTGAATAAACGCACAACCTGGCCTCGGTGGTGTTGTTGCCAGTTTCCTCCTCCGTGTTGTTCTGTCTTGGACGTTAAGATGATTAGTTGTAAAACAAGAGGTGACAAGTTCTGTCTCCCGGAGGAAATTAAATTGGACAATGGTTGTTATCTGTTCCCCGGTGCTTTGGAAGTTTTGAGTTATGGCCAAATGTTTCTCAAAAGTTTTCTGTCCATGGCGTATATGTTAATTTGCCAAGTTGTGAAGCGGCTCCACCGAACATTGAAGTATGAGGGGAAACTTTTTGTGAGATAATTTATGCACTTACCCTCCTTCAGACAGCCTTGGGACATTTTCATTGCTGGGTAGTCAAATGATTGATATTTAAATCAGCATTATCCAGTATTTCAAATCAAATGTCTGGAAGTGAAGTTGGTGGGGGGGGGAGTAAGTGGAGCATTTATCAGCCAAAGTGGATTTGGTGGAGACGAAAACAGAGTAAAAAAGAAAGAGCATGTTGCACTTAAATGTATTAAAGTTTTCTCCAAACGACTGAAAAAAGTTGTTTCATGTCTGAGTCGCTTGCAAAAATTTTAACATGCATGAAAAAAAGCCATCAGAGCAGGATAATTAATTTTTTGGCAAATAGTTGAATTCCAAATCTAAGCAAACGCAAAAGTTTCTCTGTTATTCAACTGGAGTTTATGAAGATATTGGAGTTTGTAATAGATAAATCTAAGCTAATGTGAACAGTTTCTCTTCCTAAACAACTGGAGTTCATATATATTATTGTTCTTACTAACTTAACTCCACATGAAGCTATCGAACTGTGTGCTATTAGTCTGGTAGTTTGATTTGGAGCTTATCAATTAGTTATGACTCGCATGAGGATCTTCTAAAAGTACATTAAATGTGAATTGTTGATGCAATAATGGGAAGAAAACCTTAAAGTGTTCTGCACTAAAAAAGCTTAATTAGCTTAACATTAGCCAACATGTTTCAGAGTTGAGGGGCTTTAACAACATTAACATAAAACTAAACTGTTTGTGTATCTGTCAGCAATTGTGTTGTTTCCATTATATATGAGACAAAGACGAGTCTAGAAGTGTTGACTTATTCGAGACAAAACTATGTTGACTTTAATAAAGAGATTTCTTAAAAGCCTCAGAGCTGTTGAGATTGTGCATCACCTCAAAATCCATTTATTTCACTGTTGTGTTTTTGCAGAATAGTAATTTACCACCACCTCGAGTCTTTTCAGTCTTTGCATATGAAGTTATTAAGGCTGATGGCGACGTGTGCGTGGACCAGTGATGTGGATGCAGCCTGGAAATTAAACAGCAAAGACTCCACACATGAAAACAAGCCAATGTCATATGAGATGCATATCGCTGAACATTTGTTTAAAGAGCAGTCAGCTGCCGTCTGGACTGTTGATTCACGTCTCCTGGGTCGCTCAGGTCGGTATCGACTTCATCGGAACACCTCTCACACTCCTGCTGTTCTCTGCCTGGAGCCCGGGGCCATAAAACATTTTTTAGTTTGCAGCTGTCAACTTTTAAACAACATTATTTCACAGCAAGTGAGCAGAGTGATGCACCCAAAGGTCGGGAGATTTGTTCAGGAGAAAAGAAATCGAGGGGCCCATCGTAAAAGCTGGTGGAGGTGAAAAACAATGCAGTTTGACTTCAGGCAGCAAATAAACACAAGCACAACAGGTTTGGACTCGTTTCTGAGAGGAATTTAAAAGGGTCAGAACATTTGTCCACAAGTCAGAACACTTGTCAGGTCACTGGTCCCGTTTCCTCTCATTCTGCACCGACCATTTAGGACGGCTGACGGGTTCTTTATATATAAACCCAGAGCTGTGGGTGCAGAAGCAGGTTTGTGATATAATTCATAATAGCCGTGAGAAAAACGTTTGAAAAATAATTAGCACCACTCTGAGGAAAACAATGTTGACAATCTGCAAAACATGAGGTTAAACTTGTCGGTTGAATTTGGTGTCTGGGTGTTCAAAAGCTTTGTTTCTATTTGGATTCATCCAATGATGTGAAATTAGAACATCTAATTGGGTCAATGCTGTAAAAATCTGTTTGTTAGAGCAGTGATTATATTTGTTTGTTTACATCGTCTGCTGTTGTGTTGTACGAGTTAAACTACAGTTCCTTTTTTTTTTGCAATCTACCCATCGTGATGAAAAACACAGATCACAGATGTTGACTTTATCCGGTTGATTTAATTTGCTGCATTGGCATTTACCTTCCCACATCAATTCTTTATATGTGAAATGTACGTTGCAGAAACATGAGTGGTTGGGAGACACAGGGGACATCAGTCTGTTGTCAGTCAGTCGCTGGGTTTTCCTCTGGGTGCTCCAGTTCTCTCCTGCTCTCCCAGACGAGACGTGCAGCTCAGACGAAATGGAGACATTCATTTCCATATGTGTGAATGTCAGTGTAAATGATTGACAGTGTGCGTCATCTCCCCGCGATAGACCTGAGAATGTGCTGCGTCTATATTCCCGACACATGTGGGGATAAAAATAAACCATTAAAAGGAAGCTGTTCATTTGATGGTCCGGTGACAGGAGCAGTGAGCGGGGGGGTTTGATTTGCTACTTGACAACCATCAGAGCTCCTGAGCTCCTTGACATGGAACAGCCACTAGAGGGAGTCTGCATTAAACACTTTCAGTGGATCCTAATTATGAAAATGTATCCACACACAAACATCCTCATAATATAAGAGAAAACAAAATGAATGCTCTCCTTATGAAACAACTTTCTTTAAAGTAAACAAACAGGGATTAGACTTGAAGAGAAAAAATCGACCCTGAATGAGGGAAAAAAACAAATTATGCTTTACATTCAAATCTCAAAAGGCTCCTTCATCCTGTGTGGGTTTATTTGTGTTGTCAACTTTTTGTCTCATTTTTTTTCCACGAGCCTCAGAGGAAGACACATGAAAGAGCCTCTGAAGTCAAAGAATGCTTTAAAGTGGAAAAACTGTTCAAATTCAATTCACACTTCAGAAAGAGAAACGTTGGGTTTTTCACTTTAATGCTCTCGGGGACAGATTAAAACTTAATTCTGTAGCAATCAAAGGTAAATATTACTCTACTTAATGAATGTGTTTATATAATAACAAACAAGTGAAATATTCCCTTTAATCGCCATTTTAAACAGGCCTTGATGATGGATTGTAATTTTTACCACTGCCATTTGTAAGATTACACAAAAACAACTGAATAGATGACCACGGAACTTGGCAGCAGGATGTGATACAGGAAGCCAAAAAAAATTAATCCATTGTGTTTAATTGCACTTTTCCCATTTTCCAAGATATAATTCGTGGATCTTATTGAAACAAATCAGGCATATTTAGAGGAGAAGTGATATCTATAAGTGTGTATAGCTGCTGGGCGTTGACGGAGGTGTGTGCTTTACATACTTAAGAAGTATTAATGACTCGCCTGGATGTTGTACAGCCTCTCCACCCCCCCTCGTTCTCTTCATATCTTTGTGTCATTTGTTATATCAAATAAATTTGTATGCCCCACAGAAGCTTTAATTAGTAATTTCACTTTTTACAAGCAGACAACTTGTATTTGTCTTTTTGTGTGTAATCATACAAAATATAAGCTATTTCATATACTTCTCAAACTGCAGGTACATAGATGATACACTCAATATGAGTGTGTGTGGGTGTGTGTATGTGTGTGTGTAAGTGCACAGGCAGCTTCTCTCTTTTTAGTTAGATGTGGTGTGTGATGATGGACAGTGTGTGGGGGAGACTTGATATTGTATAGAAATTGTGATGATATATCTGCAGGTGCATGAAGAAGAGGGCACTACTGCCACCTAGTGTCAGAAACGTTAATACAACCGCATGCAGGGGGGGAGGGGCTCTCCCAGCCAAGCAGGGGTCCGGCTACAACCTGGACATTTTTACACATGGTTCACAGACAGAAAGGCAAACACATTAACACCTGCATGCAACTTAACCTTCCACAAAACCTGCATAGTTTCGACCATGCAGGGCAAAAACATGCATGCTGCACACAGGGAGCTCTCACTTGGTCCGTTTGTGAGGATCCTGATCGATCATGGTCCATATTGTGTTTTTCATTTCAGTGCAGGAGGTTTGTTTGTGCTCCAAACAAAGTGCATGTGGGTCCAACACCGTCGTAAAGCCCTCATCTGACACCTGAACACTTTGCTCAACTGGAAAAATGCACTCAAAAATACTAAGCATAATATTTGCATATTTTAATTGCATTTAAAATGTTGATTACACAGATTTAACACAAACAGACTAATAAACTCAATGTGCTGCAGGTTTATCTGTCGAAAACTAATTAAACAAGAATGAGATAGAACTAAAAACCCTGAAGCCAGTGTGAGATGATGTCGAAAGACATGTTGGATATATTTTTTTGAAAGTATATTCAGCCCTTCGGCGTTTATTAACCCTGATTGAGATCATAGAATTAATAATATACATCATGATCTCCTCTGCCAAGGAGTTTCTTCTCACTCCTGTCAGTTTGTGTATTGGGTAGATTTCACAAAAACTACAGAAACTACAGATCAGAACAGAGCTACCACGAAAGGATGTATGAGTCTGGGAAGAAATTAATTTCATATTATGAGATGAAAACCTATTTCTCGGAAGAATTCATGGATCTTGATGAAAAACACAGTCATGTTTGGGGGAGAGATATTTATGAATGTGTGTAATCTGGTGCAGATCCAAATAAGGATTAAGAATTTAAATCTGGTTTTATAAGAGGACCGTTGGCAGAGATCTGCACCCGCTCTTGTGTTTAAAATGCTTAATAACCAGGATTACATTGGTTCTATTCAACAAAACTCACTTTTGATGTGGTGAGTACACATTTTTGTTACAAGCATATTAAGCCCCATAAGCCAATGTGAACATATTGAGAGTCTATAAACCAGCTATCTGATTCAGAGGTTTCACATCATGATTGTTTCTGTGGCCTTCACAGAACATTCACTGACACAAGTGAGCAGAGAAAAGCCTTTTCAGTCAGAGTTAATAGAAATCCAATACAAAAGACTAACAAGGACACAGTATAGGGAGTTGAGCTGTTGTCAAAAGACTTATTTGTGCAGTATTTGTACTACAACACCTCTATACTGCATCACATCCAGAAAGTAGGTGGACGAACCTGGAACCTTTCTAAAACATCTTGTCTCTAACACTCACGTTAAAACATTGAAGACAGAAACAAACGAAACAGAGATTTTTATTCTTTTTTTTGTTCTCGCTTTTAATTCTTTGAAATCCTTGTTGTTGTTTTTTTTTTTGTTTCTTTTTTTTTTACATCACCATCCATGGGATTTGACACTTTTTCCACATCGAGCAAGCATCCCACGAAATCCCACAGCCACCAAGACGAAATACCATCACACAGTTTCACTTTCACGAAGGGGGGCACAGGCTTCTTACAGAGGGGGGGGCAAGAAGGGGGAATCAAGAGACGACCTCGGAACGGGACGGACGCTCCTCTCAGTCACGTAGTGTACATACATATCAGTCATATATCATTAGCATAATATGGCGTAGAAAAAGCATCCAAGCCGACAGCGTTACAGGAATATAAGTGTGTGGTTCAGTGGATGTGAGCAAACTGATGAGGCATGGGACACGGTGAGGAGGACGAAGTGACAGCGGGTTTCTAACATCCAGGTCAATGCTTCAGACATGGGTGCACAGCATTCAGGGTGTGTGTGTCTGTGTTTGTGTGTGTGTGTGTGTCTGTGTGTGTGTGTGCTTTCAACTCTAATAGATTCTTTTCAAAGAGGATTCCACAACTCAGCACCGGATTATGTAGAAACGGTGCAGCACTGTCAAAGACTTATTATTAAAGTTTGTGTGTGTGTTGTGTGTGTGTGTTGTGTGTGTGTCTGTGCATGCTCCAAGCTGTTGCTCATGGCAACCTCCAAACCGACGCGGGGTTGCCATGACAAACAAAAAGCAGAACCCCGAGAGTGTGGAGGGGTCTGTCACCACGGCGACAGCCAGAAACAACGACAGAGGCAGGCGAGGAGAGGAAGGGAGAGAGAGAGAGAGAGAGAGAGAGAGAGAGAGAGAGAGAGAGAGAGAGAGAGAGAGAGAGAGAGAGAGAAAGAGAGAGAGAGAACAGGGAGAATGAATAGAAGAGAAAGACGGATGTGGAAAATATATAAATACAAGAACACAAATCAGTGTGTGTTTGTCGTCCACGCTCCCGCCTGCAGTACCAGAGTAGTAGTAGTACTGCAGTAGTACTACGACCTCTTCAAAGAGGAAACTGTCGACCACAGTGAAAAGGAAGTGGGAACACGAATCCCTCCATCCTGACCCATGTTGTGTGATGTTTAAGTTGCTGTGGAGATGGAGTTTCCATTTCTTATCTGGTCTCATCTTGGAATTCTTTAGAGACGTGCATCTGCCAAACTCCCCCCCCCCCCCCTCCCCCCCACCCTGCTTTAGATTCTTCACATGCATCCACCATTTGTAATGCTGAAGGACTCTTTCCCTTCTATAGGCGTCCGTTTAGATGAGAGGGGAGGAAGGGGGGGGGGTGATTGTGCACCATCTCTGTGCACAAACACAGAGATGGTGTAAGTGTGTGTAAATGTGTTTGTGTGTGTGTGTGAGTTTGAATCAGGGGCCAGTTGCATAAAAACAGAAGCTAACAGCCTTGTGTGTTGTAGATCAGATTTCTAAAATGTCATTTTGTGTTGGAGTTTAAAACAACCACAACAACACAAAGACTTGAATATGTTTAAGTAGCTAACTTACTTTGAGTTAGGGGCTTGATTTAAAAACATATAGAATACCAAGCAGGATATAAATGAGTGTGGTATTCTGAATGGTACATACGGTACGGGTGTCATAGTAGTTCAAAATGAGTTGGTAGAAAAGTCTGAGTCATAACCTACGTTTACGTAACCGGCCCCTGGTTGTGTCTGTGTCAGGCTGAGCTTGTTGCTCCGTGTTGACTCGTGAAAAAAGAAGCTGCAGGACGATGGTGGCCAAGACCTTGTTGACATAAGAGGTAACACAGGAAATCGGTTGCTTGGCTTAATGAAAACCAGATCGGGCCCCAAAAAAAAAGCAGAAAAATGCACATGTGAGCGTTCAGCACAGCTCGTCCAGGACAGAAGAGAGAACCGGAGCCTGTGGTGTGTCCCATCCCTCGCACATCAACACTGCACACTAGTCAGAAGTACATTAGCTCATGGCTACTTTCAAGCGTAAAATCAATAGTGCTCAGCCCTAAGGCAACTAAATACAGGGTGACGCTAAAAAAAAAAAGCAGTTTGACGACAAGTTTAAAAACTCTAAGACATTCGAACATTTTCAAGATATCGAGCGGGTTTCATCTTTAACGGGAGCTCCTCCCGGAAGAGGAGGCCCTATGAAAGCGCAAAATCTGGCACCTTAGAATCGGTTAAATCCTGGCTATTTTACATCTTTAATTTATCTTACATCCTTCACTTACCTCAATTAAGAACACCAACACAAGAAAAGAAGAAAAAAAAAACGAAACAAAATAGATCAAACTATCGGTACAACTTCTGTGGGTTCAGGCACATAAAGAGAGAAAAGGGAAAGAGGGATCTCGATGAGTACAAAAGAGTCAGAAACATTCTGTGTGTAAATGCACTGGTTGGTGATGGGACGGTTATCGGCTGCTTCAGTAGCGCTCGAAAAGAGAAATTTGTACCGTTGCGATTCACAAACTGGAAAAGAAGAAGCTGCGTAGTGAACGGCACCTTCCACACACTTCTCAAGAGTTTTCTACGAGGACGCCGATGAGAAGCAGTAAGGCCATGAGCCGACTCTCTTTCCTAAATCTTTTCCTTCAGTCCTCTCACTTGACGAGGGCCCTAGCGCTCAGAGACGAGGCTTAACGCCCCCCCCCCACCCCGTCGACTCACAGGCTCTCATCGCAGCTGCCAAATTCTGAAATATTCACTCATGTACCTCAGCTCGGCCACAGATGGGCCAACTCAAAGAGTCTAAATCTATCATAAAAAGGATTCCTGTGTTGGTAAATTTTTTTTCAAATCCCGGGGCCGCTCCTCGTGGCAAATAATCAATTCCATATTGATCGCAGCGGCTGCGTTGACGGACGGCGAAGGCCCTGGAAGGTGAAGCGATTGAAATGCAACACAACACGAATCACAGGTAGTCACAGGCTTGATGGAAGTGTTAGATTCTTATCAGCTGAATAAACTGCTTGACTATTGAATTTCAAGCAAACCTACTGTTTGGCCTATTTCAAAACCAGAATGAGGAAATAACAAAAAAACTGGGTTTGGACCCAAGAGAAAATGGAAATATAATGGACATCTTGCATGAAATGTATCCTCTTTTCTGAACTGTATTAATTCAGTTGAGTCTCGACCCCTCTATTAAAACAACAGTATAACAAACATCCAAAGGACACACGGCAGGGAGAAAGTACATTATTTAAAAAAAAAAGACAAAATAATGCTTTAAAAAGTGCTCAAATAAGGAGTGTTTTTCATTTTTTTCTCTTTTTTCATTATTTGTCGTTTTGTTTCTAGCAGTGTCCTCTAGGGTCGGGTACTGGGGAAGAGGAGGAGGAGTGGGTGCATGAACACGCAGCGGAGGAGGAAGTCAAAGATCGAGGTTAACGGACGGCACCGGTGCAGAAAAGGGGCGGGGCTCTCCCGGTTATCGTGATGTGGTTTTCTCGACCCCCTTTTGCTCCCGTCGGCCATTCACCCCCCTCAAATCTCCGTTCCCTCCTCAGCGGCCTGAGGTTGGAGCTTCTAGCCCAGGCTGGCGATGTTGGACTTGCCACCAGGGGGCGCCACGATGCGCTGGGTGCTGCGGCGGGGAATGTTGTCGTCGGTTTGAGCACCTGTGAGATCAAAATGGAAAATTAGCCAGCCAATGACATTTCATCCTTCTGGAGGTATTGGGACTCGTGGGGGAGAATCATTATTCAAGTGCGATAGGCTAGTTAGCTTGTTTGTGTAAGACGTGAAAAGGCCTGAGTGGGTTTGGGTCACTGACCAGATAGACTGAATCCAGACTGGTGCAGGTTGCGGACGGGCTGGTTGGGCAGCTTGGCCGGTGAGGTCTTGGCGGAGGAGGCAGGAGTCATGGTTTTAGGCGTGACCGACACCTCGCACACCGGACCATCATACAGTCCCCTGGGCACGCCCCTCAGCTCGGCCAGCTGCATGATGGGAAACGAGACACAGCAGGTCATAGCAGTGAAAAAAACTAACAGGGAAATATTCCATCTCTCATTCCAGGACGGATATAAACACATTTACGGCCAATCGCTAACATTTATGTCAAAATGACCTTTCAACAACGGAAAATCTGACTTTTTAACAGCAAATAACTAAGAGATAAAAAATGTCAACTGTAAAAAAAAAACACATGTAGGATGCTAGCAGGAAGAAAACAGCACTGTACCCTGCTGCGGGCCTTTATCCTCTTGTAGACGTAGTCAGGGAAAGGTTTACGGGCCACGAAGCGTCCCGAGCCCTCGGTGGTGTGGAGGTTCCCCTCCTCCAACACGATCTTGCCCTGGCTGATCACCACCAGAGGGCCGCCGCGCACCTCTGTGCCTTCAAAGATGTTGTACTCCACAGTCTGTGGACGAGAACAGACGATATCCACGAATACACGTTAAAAAAACACGAACAGTCTAAAAACCAAACACTTAAATTAGGATTAATCAATCTCTCATCTCTTTTCCGGGATGATTCTTTCCAGGATAGAAGTAACCTCAAAAACATTCTTCACCATCTGAGGTCACACATGCTCAGGTCACATGGTATGTGAGACATGTGATATGGAAACTGACTCAAGTCCTTTCTCATGCATCATAATCACGAATCTTTGGAAAGATAAATTATCTGTGTACGGTCATGGATTTGAGTTCAGAAGCCACATGGGGTAAATTTGTGTTGTGCAGCAGAATAAATACAGGAAAGAGAAATTATAACGAATATAAAATATGAACTTGAATTTGAACTTTTTTGAACAGGATAAACATACAGAAAAGATGTGCATTTATTTATGTGTACAGGTTAAAGTTCTCGACTGATGGCCGACTGGTCTATTCCTTCGATGCTTTCAGCTTCATTCATCAATCAAAACATTAAACCTCAAAGACACAACTTCACAACAGTCGCTGATTCATAGTCTCCAGCTGATCTTACCGACCTGGACGATGACGTAACCCCCCCCCCCCGAAGCACATGTTGCAAACCGCTGCTGCTCGAGGTCAAAGATTTACGAGCATCTCACTCGGTCGCTATCTGAAGAATTTGCCAGAGCGGCATTGACTGGACTGGACGCTCTGTGTTCACACATGATGCCAGCGTGTAAAATCGCCAGAAATATTTATGGATTAAAAGGCACTTGTGAAAAGGAGCTTAACTGATTCAAGTCGCACGGAGAGAGACAGAGGATTCAGTTCTCAGGGAAACGCAGAGGAAGAAGTGGGGTCGTTTCAGGAGTGTGTGTGTTTGTCTGTGTGTGTGTGTGTGTGTGTGTGTGTGTGTGTGTGTGTGTGTGTGTCGGTGGGGAGGTTGCTGTATGACCAATTTGGAGGCTGGAACTGTTTGACTGCTCTCTCCTAAAAGCTACTGGAGCTAAAGCTGAGGTCATGGCAATCTGGTGGACTCTGAAATTAGATCTCCAGTAAGACAGACACACACACACACACACACACACACACACGCACACACACAGACATGTACACACAAATACACACTCTAAATGAGCACTTTCTCCCATGAACATTAGTCCGTCATTTTCTTCCCAAGTGGAATAAAACGAAACCAAAGGACATGTCGGGATAAGAACATACACAGCACAGTTGCTCCGTCTCTCTGTCACACACACAGACACACACACACACACACACACACACACATACTGATCGGCCTGCTAACAATCAGAAATGATGTCTTCCAGTTCTCTGGCAAATTTTAGGGATGACCTCACTCCCTTGACGCTGAGGCCCACACCCTGTTCGGCTGTCATACGGCCGTAAAGCCCGAGTCGGGAATATAGTGAAATAATAAACCTGCTGCTCGATTAAATGAACTCAACTGTGATCATTCATCTTTATCACATAATAGAATATTGTGTGTTTTAAATGTAAGGATGTGCTTTTAAGTAAAATCACTGTAGTGGACATAAAAAATAACAGTTTTGCGTTGAGGTGTGAATGTTGTCGGCCGTACCGAGTTGTGGGTCTTGGCCGAGATGATCTTCGTGACGTCCGGGTCCCACAGCACCAGGTCGGCGTCGGAGCCCACGGCGATGCGTCCCTTGCGGGGGTACAGGTTGAAGATCTTGGCGGCGTTGGTGCTGGTCACCGCCACGAACTGGTTCTCGTCCATCTTACCTGTCACCTGAAAGGAATCAGAGCTGAGGGTGAGAGGAGTATCTCAGCAGCTCAGGTGTTTCTCCATCCTGCCGGCACAGCGCGGACTGATGTCGGCTCCTGGTTAGTGGCCGACCCACGCTACCTCCCGGGTCGCAGGAGCCTGTTTGTGAGGTTGTTAGTTCACCGGATAAACCAAACACAACCATATCCAGGAAAACTGAACACAAAAAGGTATAAACACACTGGACGCACCACACACTTGTCCCAGATGATGGACATCCTCTCCTCGGTGCCGTTGACGCCCTCGGGGATCAAACTGAAGTCGTCTTTGCCCACGGCACGCTGGGCGGTGTTGAAGGGACAGTGGGCACTTCCTGTCACCTGCAGGTCGCCGCTGCACAGGAAGTGAAGGAGAACAGGGACGACACGGTGTTCACATCAAGACGTTTTTATTTCACCCTACCTCCAGTTTCAAAGTTGTGGATCGTGGTCTTACCAGGAGAGCAGGGAGTTGAGATAGTCTGGTGTGGTCGGGTCGGGGCTCAGGGGGGGGGAGGTGACGAAGGCGGCCGCTTTGGCCCAGTTCTTGCTCCAGTAGTGGGAACCGTCCGTTCCCAGGCTGGCAGTGATCGGCTCGCCGTAGACCACGGTGCCTGAAAGTTCAGTCCCATTTTAAAACAAGACGCTACACACATGTCATGTGGAATGTTTCCAGACACATTTCAAACTGCTTCGGACACACACTTGATGGCAAATGATGATTTTAAACATATTCAGAGTTTTCTAGTCCAACTCTTTTTCTGTCGGTTTCATTTGATGGTTATTTTCAGTGTCAGCGTCTCACCCTTCTTCCTCGCCTGAGCGATGACATCAGCGGCGCTCTTGCTCATCACCTTGGTCACGTACAGGGGACAGTTGGTCTGATTGGCCACAGTCACCGAGCGGTTCACAGCCTCCGCCTCCACCTGAAGGAGAGAAGAGTGGAGTCGATGTCTTCATCCTCATCTCACTCATGACCGTCACGTGTCTCAAAGGCCTTTGTCAAATATAACTCACTCCAACTGTTATAGGATCATGTGAAGATATCAAACTTTGATTTGGCGAAATAACAGCTGACAGTCCCTCAGGAATGATTGAATACTTAAAATAAATTAACCCTTTAAAATGACTGTCTCACCCAGTTGAATAACCATTAATCATTAAAAGAGTTTTGTTGTTTACGCCTTTTTAACCCTATTGTCTGTGTTTCAGGCCGATTCTCTGGAATAAAGCAAAGACAACGTTTTTTCCATCCGCAGCCACAAAAATAAGGTAAATCACTTAAGAGAATCTTGGCAAACTTGTTTTGATAAATGTAACAGCAGGATAGTGATTTGTCAGTGAACGCCCCCCCGACGTGTTCCAAACACAGAGAGAACTGTGGATTCCTCACGTCGTCTGTTCTCGATTAGTTCAGGGCGTCCATTTTCTCTGACCTTTGCCAATGGGTCTTAATCATGATCAATGTTATTATGTAATTCCTCGGTCGTGACAAGTCAGTCAGTCACTAGTCCCTGTGTTGTATTAGTAAAAGGTTAAAGGAAACTTTTAAAACAGTCGCACCCTATAAAACAATCCACTCAGGTCACTTTCCAAAGTCCTGACTCTCACCTCCTCAGGATGACTCAGCACGTGGCCTTCAGGCCCAGTGATCCCCTGCTCCAGGATCTTACACTGCTCCTAAAACACACACACACACACACACATAAATGAACACACAAACCGCAGTGGAAGGTTGTTGAGTTGTGTGCAGGTACACACATGTTCTTCATGACAAGCCTTGGCAGTGAAAAACCAAGCAGGGCCATCGACTCCATCATCCTCATCTGTGGGTTATTAAGAGCTCAGCATTGAACATGTCATCGCGCCGGGGGAGAAAACGATGTGTCGCAGGTTTAACTCCGGTTTAATAAACCACAGAGACGCCGTGGGCCCTCTGTGCTGAGTGGGGCTCAGGGTTTTATATCCCGACAAGGAGCAGAGAATCACTCCGAGTCATTTTGGATTAAAGTCTCTTACCTCAGCTACGATGTCTCCGTTCTCAGCGTGCACCTGAGCGATGGCCCCCAGGTCGCGGATCACACTGAACACCTCATACACCTGGGGAGAAGACACACAGTAAACCATCAGACACCTCGTCACTACAATAATGATCTCTTTGTTTGAGTGATTTTAGACATTATTGATTATCTGAATAAATACTGGTTTACTGGAGTATTTGAATATCCTGTCTCTTTAAGGCCCACCCTCCTGATAAAACCCAGTCTGCTCTGATTGGACTAAAAGCTATTTGTGCATTATGTAAATGTAGAGGTATTGATAGGACTTCTGAGGAGCACTTTTCAACTTTGCAGAACTTTTTATTCAAACATTTTTTTTTTGTAAATCTCACTTGAGGTGAAAAAGCATCATATGTGTCCTCTAATCCCAGAAAAAAGACAAAAATAAAAACCTGAATGATTCACAACTTTGTGGTGAAGTGAAACATGAACCCCCCCCCCACTCGTGGTGATGACTTCACCGACATGTGAGTGACTCATCCTCCGCCCGCTGCCAAACACGCAGCAGTAAAGAGCCATCGACGTTCGACCCGGGAGAGAAACAGATAAACTCTGGCTGCAGCGGCCGGAGAGAATTCCTCACACAGGTGCCAGAGACCAACACGGATCTGTTTGGAAACAGCTTTCAAGTGGGATTAATTTGTTTCAACCGTGAGTCAGAGGAGACGTTCAGAGGGAGAAACACGGCGTGAGAGAACGGCCGAGACGGAAAGCAGCCGTAACTCACACTGACAACAGAGTGTCTCACTCGTTGTCGGCTCCCAGTCTCTGTTTCACCAGATTAAACAGATACAAACACAGATGTGGATTTTACACCTTTTCTTTTGTTTTCACACTGGTCCTGAGCTCAGAGTCTGGACCAGTGAACAAGTCCTGACTCAGATGTGAAGGCAACGGTCTCATAATTAGACACTGATGATCATGTGGAAAGTTGTCAGATTTATATGCTGCTGCAAGTTTCATGTTTACTGAGAATTTAACAGTTTAATTAGATTCGGGGGAGGAGAAGCTGCATCTCGACAAGACGGAGAAACCAATTATCGTTTTATTGTACAAAGACTTTGATTTAAATCAGTTTAGAACGTTTTATCAATTTTATTTTATTGTATTTAACCCTTTTGTCATCTGTAACATATTCACTCTTCTAGTTCTGCTCCATTATTATCTAATAATGTGTGATCATCATCATTATTTCATGGGATCTATGTTATTATATTTGATTTTGCTGTTAGTTTCACAATGGAATTAATGGTTTTAAAACAAGCTTTTATGGATTTGACGTTTACTGTCGTGCAATATCAATATTGAAATGACGAGAGGCCTCACCTGAGCGTCAGTGAGCTGGAAAACGTCTTTATAAGCCAGATAGACCAGGAAAGAGTTGACACCTACAAAATAAAAAGACGTAAAAAGTAAATAACTTTACAGCAATGTAGTGATAACAAACAGAGCAATTTTGTGCTTCCTTAAAAGCTGTAAACAACTTAACCCTAACCCTGAGCCTGCAAAACAGAAACTTTAATTTACCCCGAAGTGAAACACTGTAAATTTGACCCCATGTTTTGACCCCACACAATATTTGAAAACGTTGCTACTTGCTCTTGTCTTTGTGTTGTGGGTGTGGTGAACATTGCAGCCTCAAGAGGTCACTAGAGGGGCTTTTCTACTGATCAATTCTTTCATATTAAAACATTAAGTGTTTCCTGTCAAGTTAATCATATTCAAAGCATTGGGTTGTTGAACTGTGCGGCTGTGCTTTGGGTGTGGCCGCACCGTGATCCTTCACCAGCGCCTCCATCTCCTCCTGGATGCCCCGGTGCCACTCGGTGATGTCCACGTGCAGAGAGTAGTCGCAGCAGGACTTGCTGTCGGCCCATTCGCGCCACTGCTCGAAGGCGGAGAGGAGGCTGACGCCGGGCTCAGGTACCACGTGGTCAACTGGAAAAATAACAAAAACCACAAGCTCAGACTCAGGCCTGGTAGATATCATGTCTTATCTGAATCTACTGAGTCCACAGACGCAATGATTCAGTTTGGATCCGAAGCCCAGTTTGTCCGAAGTGAAGCGTATTGATCTGTGAAAATAACCAGATGCACGTCTCCTGGTCCACGTTCAAACCGCAGCCAGCGCTCGCAGCACAAACATCATCTGTTCGTGGTTTCCAGCAGCCAGCGCTCACGTATAGATCCGCTCAAGATGTTTTCACACACTGTGACTGTCTCGGATCTGCTGAAGCGAAGGATCCAGTTGATTAAATGATCCTTCAGGGCGGTAACAGATTCAGAATCAGCAAAGTTGACTATGTAGATGTTCTTATACAAGGAAATTGTATTGATGGTTGTATACTGTACAATAACATGTGAAAAGGAAGTAGGAATATACAAATATTTGCATTAAATCAATGCATAAACCGTCATTTTGAACATCTAATTGATCAGTTGGTTTTTAAATGTCTGTCACAGTTTCTGAGAGTCATTATTGTCTGCTTTGTTATTTATTGACAAACCAGTTTGTCGCTTCAGTGCTAATTCGTGTCATCCTCCTTCACGTGTGGTCACAAGTGTCTCATCAGATCTTAATCAGTCTGGATCATGAGGTTTAATCGTTAGTTTCTTCGTCTGTGGTTTGAAATCTGATTCAAGTCGAACCTCCGGCCTCTTTACAAACTGTCACTTTCCTTGTGTTTGGTGCAGAACTGTGTGCGACAGCCTGTGTGCGGCAGCCTGTGTGCGACAGCCTGAGGCGACGAGGCTGTGAGTGTGTGTGTTCTGCTGTGACTGAGGCAGAGGAGGGTGGAGCTGCTGAGTCAGAGGGAGGAACCAGTGTGACAATTACAGGGATTTTTCATTTAGCTTAATTTTCCTGTCACGTCAGGACTAGTCCTCAAACAGCCACACCTCTGTCATCACTAGGATGTCAGAGGGAAGGTTTCTAGGTGGGTCGGCCAATCAGGGTCTTTCTCTGTGGAGTCTGCATGTTCCCCTGTGTCTGTGTTTCTTAAGGTACTCAAGCTTGAAAAGAAGGAAAATAATTAGAAACATGATCCTTACAAGATAAACGGTTTTGATGGACGAGCTGAAATTTGAATGAAAGATTATGAAAATTTAAATAGAACTATAAGAATTAGCAATGATGCTAGACGTAGGGGGCTGCAGCACCTCCTACTGGCGAGGGGTGTAACTTCAAGACGAAAAAAGAAATAAAATAAATCCATTCAAAGAAACTTATTTCATTTAATTTCTGAGAGAAGCACAGAAGCACTACTTATAATATTTGATTCGATTTAAGAATATGCTGCTTTGACTTACAATGTATTGGTATCTGTTGGGTGGACATTCAAATTAACACTAAAATCATGATTGTTAAAATATCTGAGTGACAGAATCCATGTTTGTGAAATAACAGAATGTTGTGTGTGTGTCTGAGGGGAAAGAAATTCACTTCCTGGCTCAGTGTGAACTTCTCAGAGCAGATGGCCGATTTATTATTTTGGCTCCCATGGGACCCGACCTGGCACTTTTCCTGTTCTCATTAAAACATGTTCAAATGAGGCCAATCAGTGAATGGGGGGATCAGGAAGGACTCAGACTCAGATATGAATCACCGGCAGTAGGACCCTTGTGGTCGGGGACTTACTGATCATGGTGGTGCCTCCGGCGAGCGCGGCCTTGGTCCCCTGGTAGAAGTCGTCTGCAGACGTCATGCCTCGGTCCGGCATCTGGAAGCGGGTGTGCGTGTCGAGGCCGCCCGGCATCAGCATGCGGCTGTGGGCGTCGATGGTTTTGACCCCGCCGGGCACGATGAGGTTTTCCCCAATTTGTCTGAGAAAAATAAGTAATTAATCATAAAAAGAAGGGAAATAAAACACAAATATTAAGATTTAAAAGGTTCCTGTTCTTATTTGTTACTCCACTGTAGGTTATATTTATGCCCCTGTTGGTTTGCTTGATTTTTCAGCAGGATTATGCAAAAACTACTCATAAGATTTCCCTGAAACTATATGAACTGTATGTAAGGTTCAGGGAAGATCCAGATCAGAGGGCAGATCCCGGAATTTTCCAGGAATAATTCATGGAAATCAGACATATGCAGAGGATCAATATTTATGAGTGTGTCTAATTTTGTGCAGCTTGTTTGGATTGAGTGGGATTGTTGGCAGAGGGACGCGCTCCACTGAGCAACAAACTAGTTTATATTTGTACTAGGGACAGATTCTAACTTTGTAAACATGATGTCAGCTGCTTGAACTGAACTCACTTGATGACTCCATCCTCGATGTAGATGTCAGCACAGAACGACTGGTCATCGTTCACGATCTTCGCCCCTTTAATGAGGAGACGGTCGCTCTGGAAAAAACAATAAAGATGATTAGTGGCTGCAGATATAATAACACGTCATCGTGAAAACAGAAGACGCTCGAGGTCTGAACCCTCTGGGTTTTTTTATAGATGCCTGTAAAAATATGACCATGAGGGCGAATATCCGATTTGATTCGACTGGAAGTGGGATTAAGTGAGTTTGATGAAAGACATTTTGGGGAAAAGTCACATGAAGGAGTCGACCCAATAAAATGCAAATAATCCAAACTGGTTTAATCTACTGAGCTTTTGCAGTCCGGCCTTTTTTAGGATACACTCAGATAAGAAACACACAGCTTTACACAGATACTGGATTTCCTCCTACACACACACACACACACACAGATAAATACACTGCAAACACACACACTTCAAACACACTGTGATGTTTGGATCAGGGTGTGGATGTTTTTAATGTCAGGAGGGAAATGGAGAAGAAGGAGGGTTTTTAAAGATATCTGTAAGGAAACACTCCTCGAGTCACTCCAGTGTTTTCTGGTTGGAAACAGTAGCTGCAGATCACTAGTGAAATTCTTCAGCAGCTATTAGAATGTAAATAACCGTGACCTGTGACATAATGAAAGAATTCAGCATAACAATAAAGGACAGACCCCCCCCCCCCCCCTCCCTGTTGTCTACGTGTGTGTGAGCTGTTGTAGTAACAGACACAAGGTTGGACCAATCAGGGCACAGACTGTGTAATCAATCATCGATGGCACCCACTCCCACTGAGCCCCTCAACCCCCGTCCCTCCCCCGTGTCACCCCCGCAGCTCGGGTCCTCTTTCCAGAAAGGGAGTGGCAGCCCTGGTCACAGGGACTCCAGCATCCCCGGCTAACAAAGGCTGCTCTGTCTGAGGCTCTGTGTGTCTGTAGCTGCTGCCCGGCCGCCCGGCCAGCAGCTCGGGCCCCTGAGCACGGCTGCCGCTCTTCAAAGCCCCGGTCAGCCGGTCGTGGCCCCGCCCTGCACCATGCACAGAACTCTGAGCTGCAGGACGCAGCGCCATGAAATCGCATTTACAACCGTCCCCTTGTTTCAATAACCAGGGGGCTGAATCGTTTACTGCAGCACAATGAGGAGCAGGTGGAATTTGTTTGGTACATGAGGGCAGTTCATATTCAGCATGTGGGGAAACATATGACATCATTTTTCAGTCCCTGTTGATCCCTACAGGTGTTTTTATTGTTTTATTCAGATGCATTTTGTGTCCTGCAGCTTCCAGCATCTCACATGGAAGCAATTTACTGCTTCTCTGTTTCTTATAACATCATAAATTTAACATTTCATTATACTTTGACATTTCAAACTAGAGTGCCATCGCCCAACAGGCCCCTTGAAGTCAATCAATTTGAAATAAATCACAAACACTCATAAATAGCAGGCCTCTAACTGTGCCTACTTTTTTTCCATCAAGATCCATAAATTACATCCTGAGAAAATAGTGAAAAGTAAAATCCTGGATCTGCACCAAAATGAGTTCCTCCCTGACCCATAACACATCCTCCTATTGAATTTTAATAAAATGCCGTTCAGTTCATTTTTAGCGTCTTCAGACCCGACTGACAGAAACTCGAGTGGCATCACCTGACGCGGCTTCACGCTGCCTGTGAAACAACAAACTTCTTTGAACATTCTCATGGAAATGTGAATAAAAGAATCATAGCTTGAAGCCACAAAGTCAGGATTTGTCAAATGGTGAGAAGAAATATGGTAAAATCCATGGGTTTAAATCAGAAAAACATCTTCTAGGCCAGATTTTTGCATTTCAATCTTATCTCCTCCCTAACTTCCTTTGTTTTCATGCCGTAGATAATCCTACACACACTTGAGGACCTCAGCTGACGGCAGCCGCTCTGGAAAATGTAGTGCAGCTGTCATTTTAAAGGTGTGGCGATGCTCTGTCAGCGCTCATGGAACTCGGGCAAATAGATTGTGTGGTAATCTTCGATCTATGTGGTGCAGACGGCTCTGGTGGAGCGATGTGCCGCGCTCCGGGCCGCCGTTGGCCCGTGTTCATCCCAGCGACTGCTTTGAAATGAAGCAGTTACATCATCACGACCGTCATTATCACATTATACCGCCCGAGTTTGCCAGCAGCTCTCGAGTCAACAGTCACATAAACTCAAAGTCGTATGAGCCAAAGACTTTGGGTTTTATCCCTAAAAAGAGGTGGATCACAAAAAAGGTTCAGTGTTTCAGTTTAATCTGCAAAAGAACTACTTCCCTTTAATCCACTCTTATCATCTAATTGTTGTGGAGCTCACAGGAGCTGGAAAGTGTATCTGGTTGTTCTGGATCAAGGCCAAACATGACAGTGACCTTTGGATCACGGGAGCCTCTCACAGCCTCACAAACAGGATGTGGACGGAGCTCAATGGGCCCCCTGTTGCTATAGAGCTGTGTTTTCATTCCACAGCACAAAACATGAGCGTGCTAATGTATATATGCAGCGGAATGCAGTGTGGTGAGCAGAGAGTAAGACGCCACTGTTTTCAAACAATTAGTGGAAAAACAACTTTCCTTAACCCTAATTATCTTCTTAAAGAAAACATCCTGGTCCAGGGGGAAGCCCCACATGGACGGATGTAGAAGAATTGTGTGTGTATTAAACAATAAAGTCCTAATTTGACGAGACTGAAGTCAGACTGTTGTGAGAATTATTGTTGGTTACATTTGTGTGATATTAAAAAGGGGTTTTCTAAGAAGAAAGAAAAAGCATAACACAAACATTTCATGGCTAGTGTGTTAGCAAGAAAAACCACAACACGCAAATCTAGTGCCTGAACCTCCTCTACCAAATATCAACAGTGCAAAATGGTGGCACCTGCATTAAAGACATTTTGGCTTCATTTCTGCACTAGACACGTCGTCCATCTTTAAATTCGCACACAGCCAATCGGATCAACCTGTCGTATCACATGACTCGTGTAAGATATCGTTATTAAAAGCACAAACAAACAAAGCCACAAACCAACGAGTGGACATTTTAAATCGCCGCACAAAAGAAAAGAAGTCGCCTGCTGTCTGAGACGTTTGGTGAAATTAGAGAGAAATCTGCTCAGTCGCAATGAAAACAGTCGCAATGAAAACAGTCGCAATGAAAACATCTGCAAGTTTTAGACGTCTCCCAGCAACTTGGCGTGTTGTTGTCCAAATGGAACGTATCCTGGCAACATCTGTGAAGTCAGGTGGAGAACGGTGCCAGGTCCGACCCTCGGCACGCTGATTTATGGGAGTTCTGGATTATTCAAAAACCCTCCTGCTTATTAAAATAAAAGCGCTTACATGTTCAGACACATGCTCACTTTAGAATGACAGACTACAGCAGGGATTAAACAGGTTCCCCAAGAGAGGATGTCGAGCTCTACAAGTTGGCTGGAAAAATACTGAACGATAAAACCTAGGTTCAAATCAGCAGAGAATTCAAAAATCAACTATTCAGCAATGGAGAAATATACCTTAAATATGTGTTATTGACTTTAATATTCATTTTGACTTACATTTTCTCTTTATCATTGGAGAAAATCCTCTTTAATTCTTGGTTTTACATTTAAGTCCCTAAAGTTTTTTATACAATGAAAATCCACTTACATTCTATATATATTTGTATATTTTTTTATTTAAACTCTGACTTTTACTATGAAAATAAATCACTTGTATTCTCTCTGGTACTTTTGAATACTAATTCAAATTTTGGGTGACACTCGAGGACACAGTGATGGTGGAGGCACCACCTACATGATCTGTATTCATATACACATGAATGTAATACACACACACCGACACACACACACACACACACACACACACACACACACTGACATATACACACACACACACACACACACACCATGTGTTTCTGCTGTCATGAATGGGGTAAATGAACTGTGGGTGAACGAGGATGAAGCGGGGGGGCGGGTGATTTGGACACCAGCTCACTGTGTACGACGTGAGAACAGACATGGCCCCGGGCTGATGTGCACTGATAACAGCATGAACACACTGCAGTGACCTTAACTGTAACAAAACAAACGCTCACACTCACACACACACACACACACTGTACTCAAGGTTTACTAACACACTCTGATGATCTCTCCTCCTCTGAGGACACGGAGTCACTGAGACTTTAATCCAGTCTTATTATAGCTTCAGTCTATTTATATTTCTCCACTATCTTTATACATTTTTTACTAGTGAAGACAAAATGACTCGACTCACCGTTTCACTGACAAACTTACTTTATAGCAATATTGATGATGATCCTTTGATCAGGTTCCAGCTTCTCGCACGTGAGGATTTGATTTTGCTTTTCAATATTTTACACCACTCACCGCTGCAATTAATTTCTTACTATTTGGCATTTTAACTTTTAATATCAAGAAAATAATGCTCATCACGTTTTCAGAGTCACACAATCAGGCCAAAAAATATATATTTAATTTATAATTTAACTTTTGCATAAAATTTCCAGTGAAATAAAAATAACAGTAACAACAGCTAATTTGCACATTTGAAAAGTTAGAAAAAGAGGATGTTTGACGTTTTTCTTGATAGATGGGTTAAATGACTCATCATTGATCACAAACATCGATAGACTAAATAAATAATTCAGTAAGTGTCTCAGACTTAATATTGGAAACTGAATATTTGGGGGTTTTGGATCATTGCTGAGTTCAGCTTCTATTTTGCTCCTTTTTATTAACGATATAATCGAATCATAATAAAAGTATCATTGGTTGCAGGCACTGCTCGCTCACTTCTTTGAACTCTGCTCGGGTTTCAATGTATGAATCAGAGATTTCATGAGTCACAGCGACGCTCTGATGCCAGGTGGTGGACTTGAAGAGTTTCATTCATATTTGATGAGCAGTGCTTTCAGAACCTCCCGGCCTGTGGAGCTGACCCGCCTCCATGTGGCCGAGACCAACCAGTCGGCATCCTGAGTGATTCATTCCCCTTTGTATTAAATCTACTTAAACTCATTAAACTGGCAATTTGGTGGAGGCACAGACATAATTGTTTGGTCAGTGCTCCTCCTGTATTGTATTTATTCGATTTAAGCCCATTCATTTCCTCTCCAGCTTGTGTTTGCTTTTAATAAACTCATCACTGGCTCTGCCACACGGTCGAGACCCAGGAGCTGAAATCAAATCCCTGACGGGGTTTTAAAAGACAAAGCTTCACTGCTCCTCCCTGATGTGACGTGTGTACAATTCACTACAGGACTGAGAACGTGCAGCAGGTAGATCCTCCATTCTGAAGAAAACTGTTCCAGAGACAAGTCGCTCGTCTCTGACCTGCTTCCTCTTCCATGCGTGGTTCAAGAATAGTCAGTCTATCCATTTAGTTCTTACTTAATCACTGTTGGGACTACACCTCCGACTAATCCTCTCAGCTCTCCACCAACTGGCTGCTGCAGCTCCAGCACAGAGACAGTTGGGGGGGGGAATATGCCTCTTTTCACCAGCGACACCACGCTGCCAAAGTCCAAAATCTGTTTTCAATTATTATGTTATTATCATTGGAATTTTTGTGTGCATAATGCCTCTTTATAAACAACTGAAATATGAAGTCGTTTCAGAATGGTTTGCTCTCTTTATATAATCTATGTCTGAGACAAGCCACTTTATAGTATTTTTCCATTTGGATCATCACTCTGAGAAATCTCAGTTTGTGTCAACGTCACTTTTTGCCTAATAGAGCAGCAACTATTGACTGATTTTCATTTGGATCAACTTATTGATTTTTTTTTTGGGACTAATTGATGAGTTGTTTGGTTTTGAAAGCGTCAAAAGGGCAAAAAAAACACTTACTAGAGGCTGCCAGAGCTCAATGAAGCAACTACACATCATGTGTCCAACCAACAGCTGCAAACCAGGAGATAATTCATTTATAATGAGGGTTCAGGGAAGACGGGAGTCCAGGCTGATATGGGATGGGACAGGTTATAGATCGCTCTGTGCATCCTCTCATGGTTTACTTTGACCACACGGTGTTTACATGTCGTCCACAAAGAGGACGGATGGAGGTTTAGGCCTCAGCTAATGGAGAGTAAGAGAGAATGTAAGTTTGGGCCCCTGGTCCAAGATGTCTGAAGGGCCCCTCATCCTCCTCCTGCCCACCATCATCTCAACAGAGTCCTGTTGACGGCTTCTTCACCGTGACCTCAAAGTGAAGATGTCTACTGGTAGAAACTTTTACTGAGGACACATGAGGCTCTTGTTGACCCCTCGGGCCCAGAAGAACCACTGTGCAATAAATATAATCCTATCAATAATTCAGCCGTGCATCTTTTAATCTGCTGCATTTCAGGATGAAACCATAAAATAAAAAATGCAACACACATCTGAGATCGGCTTCATAAAGAGTATTTCAGCTCCGTCCCTGTTCCGAGTGAGTCCGGACATTTCTAACTCGATTATTCCACCTTGTTTCCGCCCGGCGACCTCCCTCCTTCCTCCAGCTCTGCCGGTGTGCAGCAGCATCTTCCCTCTTCTTACACAGCTGAGCGAGAGAAACATGGAAGGAAACGGGAACCTCTGTCCCCTCCCTTCCCCATGGCTCCCCTCCCTTCCCCTCCCTATTCTCCACTTTCCACTGAACCAGCACCACCTCCATCATCCAGGGGAACTCTCTGCTCCACCGTGACACACCGACCTCTTAAGAGGTTAAAGTGTCCTAAAAATAAAAATCTGATTTTTATCAAATCGTAAAAACGGAGCTTGAGGGAATGAAGAAGGAAAATGCAGGAGGTGTTGAGGGGGATGAGGGGAAGCATTTGCTCCACCAGCTGGTGTGCATTGATACCCGGCTCCCAGACACACAAAGACCACCGGCGTGAAATCTCTTCTCTCCTGCACGACACGCATAAAGGAGGACCGAGTGGGAAGCTGCACCAACAATGAACGGGATTATTCTAACGGTTTTTTCTTGGCACTTGTCGCAAAGATGCTGCAAAAAACCCACATTCTAATTTAGCTTCGAGGGCCTCGGTGGTTTCATCGATCCTAAGGCGCGTTCATCCTCCACGACGCGGCTCCCACGATATAAACCCGACATGCATGTGCAAAGATGCATTCATAGGGAAGAAACGCATGAGGTCAGCCTGTGCTCCGAGATCACATTTGAGGAGGAGCGCGGCGCAGCGGAGCCGCAGGGACCGTGCCGCGCCATGCCGGTCCCATCCTGCACCCACTCCCGCATGCAGGCCCGACCCACCCGAGCCAGGACACCGGGCCGGATCCGCTCTCCTCTGTAACGTGTAAAAAACACCCACGACACTCACTGTGATGCGGGGGATGTTCTTCTTGCCCTGGTAGCCAGACATCTTCGCCGGTTGTTCGGTCGAGCGCTGCGCCTTGGACCGCTAGGAATGCACCGCGGGATTACTGCTGCTCGCGACGAGGAAGATGAGGGTGACGAAGAGCAAGGAGCAGGAAGTGTGGTCGTAGTCGATCCTTAAGGAGGCCACGAATGTGAAGAAAGTATCTGTGGACTCCTGATGGCAGCCTCCCGGTATCCACCGATGCACCAAACCTTCTCCCACCCAGACGGAGTCAGACGAGAGGGGAGGAGGGAGGGAGGGAGGGAGGGAGGGAGGGAGGGACCGTCCCCTTCCCCATAAAAGAACCCCACGGAGCATGCGCAGAGCCTCGCCCTGCTCCACTGACGGAGAGAGGGCCACTAATGCCATCAATGGCTCTCTTTGGATTAGTGAAGGCAGAGTGCACAAGACGGAACAAATGAAGAAACATCCAGCAGCCATTTTAACCTCTGATCACTTTATCTGCAAAGCACCAAATAAACCAGAGGAAATAAAAGAAACAGGCAATTTCACAACTAGTTTCAACCTGAGTCCCCGGTCACTGCTGGTGATGGTCTGTATTCATAGAACAATGAAAGCACTTCAAAGTAGATTTCCATACAGTGAAGCACTTCCTCTATCACAGTTGGGGTTCAGTATCATGCCCAAGGAGGCCTCGAACCTCCGACTGGTCAGTGGACCACCCTCTCTACCTCCTGAGCCACAGCAACCTTGGTGCTAAAGATTCAAAGCGACTCAAAGTAGTTTCCAGTTGTGAATAGAAAGAGTTAGTGACACTTGTTGGGATCAGGGGAGACAATAGGACAGGATTTAGTAAAATAAGTTTTAAAGGACTATCTTGTAAAACTGGTGGAAGTTGTTTTCCTTCAGCTGCAGAGGTCAGATATAAGACACCTGACCTGACTGGTTCTCCTCATACGAGAGATGGAATGAAATCAGACTGAGAAATATTCAAATTCAGTGAACTGATGCTGTCATGGACTCCATCTTAACTTGAATAGCAGATTGTTAAAGGAGGTTATGGCTTCATCCATTTATTTGTTTGTCTGTCCACAAGATTATTAAAAAACGACTGAATGGATTTCTATAAAGAGTAAAAGGGTTGCTGATGAAGAAAATCAATGAATAACAATCTGTTTCTTTCTAAAAACATTAAATTACACCAAAGGAAGCACGTTTAAGCCAATTTTTGGTGAACTTGCTAAAGAAGGTGACCGACTCCTGAGTTTGATTGTGTTTTCTTCTAAATTCGGATTAGAGTGAGCCACTAGCTGCCGTCATGAGTCAGACTTGGGTTGATGCACCACAAATTTGTGTTATTAAAATGTATTTCCTTGCAGGGCTCAATTTTCCTGCCTCGGGTCCAAAAAACTTAGCAGCCTGCACCTACTAGCCGCTAGTTAGCATGGCTAGCATTGTTTTAATCATGTGAATTTGCCATAAATTAAGATCGTGAAATACAGAGGAGTAAGAATAAGCTATGATATTTATTTATTTATTGTAGTGCAGTAGATAAAGTTGCAGATAATAGAAGTACTCAAACAATACCTCAATAAGTACCCAAATACAATAGTAATGTTACTTTTCACCACTGCAGTCTGAAAAATAGACCTAACATGTCAGATAGCATTTAAACATCCAATCATTTCATGATATCTCTTTTATTATTCATACGCAAGAACAATTAAGTTAATTCCAATTATATAGGCTTATACGAGAGAAGAGCAAACTATACATGTACGATTAAAGTAGACAAAGGAGTTACGGGAGTATCAGGAGTGGATTGTGTTGCTGATGCTTCCGATCAATACGTAACATGAAACCAGGATTCAACAGCCAGAGCTTCTAATAGCATCCTGAGTGCTTGAATATTAAGTAAAGGAAGTGATGTCAGCGCCACGATTCACAACCCAACTGCAAAACCTGGATGATGTGTCGAGCCAGCAGGGGAAGAGTGGATTTTCTTGCAAGTCAGAGCTGCGTCTCAAGTCAGTCAGCTCCACACCCTCAGATAAATGAAACCCTGCAGTCGTGCATTATGTCATGAGCACTCATCCTTCTGTGTTTACATTAGTCTCAGGCAGGAGGGGAAGACACGTCTAACTCCTTGCAGATTGACTTGTTTAGATAGTGATATAGCTCAAGGGCACTTCAGCAATCCATGCACACGTATGCAAGTACAACAAAAATCCAACTGTATCAGCTGGAGCTCACAGGAGCCACTCCCTCTGACACCCCTGCATGCGGGCCCTCCACCGACTCTATTACATCAGAGTGCTTTCTGGGAAATGTAGTCAGAGCAAGTTGTCTGTCGTGAACAGGCTGCAAGCTTAAACAAACTCAAATAGTAGGGAGGGGCTTTAATTGGAAGATATTTGGATGCAAATTACGCACAGATCTGATGGAAGAAATGAAAGAAGGAGAGAAAGAGATTGAAAGAAGAAAATAGACAGAAGAGGTAGAAAATAGAAAGACAAGAAAATGAAATCACCCTTTTATCGTCCAGGTTCTGCAGAGCTTCTTTCCCGGTGCTCAACCTGATCTCCACCTTCCTCGGCTGGGAGATGTCGGTCTGCCGGTCAATGACGCTTCTGTCGCTCCGGCCCCTGCACATCGAGAGCGCGTCAAAGTCCAGCGTCTTGCTGTCGGAGGAGCCCTCCACCGGGCAGAACATGCCACAGAACTGCTGCCTCGGCCTGGCCGGGCTGTCGGAGCCCATGCTCTTGAAGAAGCCTGGTACTTCCCCGGTGGACGACATGCTTCTGGAGCAGGCGGGGGGGCAGCTGGAAGCTTTTTTTCTCTGGGGGGGTGTAGCTGCACAAATGCTCCGGTTTCAGCTGCTTGTGTTCTTGTGGACAGCCACCGCCTTTTTGCCGGGTTCCAAGTGCAGGTGGTCGCACTGTGACAAAGAGCGCAGGCAAATCTGTGAGGCTAATGCTGCATGAAAACACTCCCACTGTGGAGAGCGAGGAGAAATGATGCGAGGAGATCCCCCTTTCCGTCTAGGAGCAGCAGACAGTTTTGAATTGCTTACTCATGAGTCTAAATTAGCCTCCGGGCTGCAGAGTTAGAAGTCAGCGTATGAGGAGGCGACCAGCAGCTTGAAGCGTCGCCAGAATAAAGATCCACTGGGCTGAGGCTGGAGGATTATTACCTGGAGTCTGTGTGAACCCGGTCAGAGATGGTGGCGGTTCCAGGAGAGCATCACATCTGACGGTCCGGAAATGATCGCTCCTTTTTCTGTCCAAAGTGACTCGTTCTGTGGCTGCATCGGTTCACAGAGACCTGGCAGTGCGTGGGTTTAAGAGCTGCGTGTGGGTCTGTTGTGTACCTGTTGTGTGTCTGGAGGCGTGTGTGTGTGTGTGTGTGTGTGTCTCTGCGGGGAGTTTCTGGCACAGGTTCGAGGTCAAGAGGGGATCAGCACCATGGACAGTTCCACCAAAGTCACCACGCCCAGTCCAACAATGAGAGGCGCTGTCCCTTCAGCACCACACACCCACACGCACACACACACACACACACACACACACACACACACACACACACACACACACACACACACACACACACACACACACACACAAACACACACACACACGCACACAAACACACACAGACAGGACACTCTTATCATAACGCCTTCATACCTATAAGTATAAAGTGAATTTTGTCCCCTGGAATTCTCTACATACCTAAGAGGTCCCCTGCCCCATCTTAACTATCCCTTACCGTAACTAACCCCAACCTTAACCATCCTGAACCTTTACTATCCTCAACCTTAGTCATCCCCAGCATTAACCATCCCGAACTCAAACCCTGTGCTGCATTATAAATGTTATTTTTATGGGACATATAGGAACCAGTAGGACATTGTTAGCAGGTTGGGTGACTCTATTTCTCTCTTGCAGCCCACCTCCTACTTTCTATAGAGCCTCCTCAGCTCAGTTGGTAGAGCAACAGCCTTGAAGCCTTGAGGACTAGAGTTCAGGGAACTTCTTCGTAGGCCATCAAATAATCACATATAAAGATGACATCGATATAAAGTTTCGTTATCGCCCGTGCTCCTCTTGAAACACCAAGTGGCCCCCAACCTAATTCGGACCTTAGAGCCACGTTTCAATGTGTGCTTTCATTGTAGGACTCAATTAATTATATTGTAAACATTCTAAAGCTCAGTTATAAATACAGATTAACTGTTGAATTAGTGACTTGTGTTCTGCAGGTTTTATCCTGAAGGTAAAAGTCGTCCTTTGATGAAAAACAAAGCAACTTATCCTGGAGGAGAAATGTAAAGATGCTGGATATTAAAACCTGACAACCCATGAATTAGATGTATTTATTTACTCTTAAAGCCATTAGTTAAACAATAAACCCTTTATCACCATTTTCTTTTAAAAGCTGTCCGCTGTATTAATCATCACAATGTGCACAGTAAGTTGATATGTCCAGTTTACTGTTAAACAGTATGTGATGATTACATATTGATCCCCATTAGGATCTTAAAAGTCTCATCAGCCATTAAACACACAGGACAAATATAGAAGAGCTGATCATAAATAAATTATAACATCTTAGAGTAACATGAAACCACAACTTATAATAGTAGCTTGCATTCAAGGGGAAGTTTTGCATCATAAGTCAGAATGTGAAACCGTGAATTTGAAAGAATCAATTAAACATTTTCGTTCACTGCACCCACTTTTACCCTAATATTGATTTTCTACCTCTGGAAAATCCTGCAGTGAAACTTCAGTTTACATCAGGGGATTTCACCCTTTGAAAACATGACACTTTTTTTTCACCTCAGATCGACTTCAGTAACAATTAACTTTGACTCATTTGACTCTAGAATGAAAAACATTCTTGCATTTGTAGCCACAGGAATTTTACTGAACTATATGAATTCAGTTTGAAGTGGTTTTGTTTCCTGTTTCCTACAAATCCGCCTTTAAAGCTGTATTAAAGTGAATCGTTGTTACTTCCCTTGTGACACCACTTGAATTATTATTTTCTTATGCCCTTCAAAATCATCAGGCACACATTGTAAACACAGAACATGCATCATAGCCGGATCATAAAATATAGATATCAACAGGAATCATGAATGTTTCTGGACTCTTAAAGACTTGCGTTTAAATATCCTCACAAGTCATATGCTGTTGGAATAATAGGACATAAGGCAACAGAAGATGTCCCTATGGTATATGATTAGAAACATCCAATAAGTAAAAACAAATTATGCATTATAATTTAACATTTATTCAGCTAAGAAAGGTCTCCTGGCCGAAAAGGAGACGAACACAGCAAACACAAAAAGGCCATGAAAATCATTTAAAAATGATGTAAACTTACCACCTTATGAGACTTGTGCCATCATCATATCAGGGATTTTACAATAAAACACATTCAGATGGACAAGCAGTAGAATCCTCCGTCCTATTTATCTTAACAAACTTTGCAACATTAACATGTGATCTTGCATCTTCAGTGACAGACATCCACACTAATTATGGTTTGTTACAGAGAATGAGATGCATGTGAGGTCTAAATAACATCAGTGCTGCATGCTGATCAATAACAACAGGCAGCCACAGCTCAGCCTCACACACATTGTTAATTCCTGACTCACACTACAACAGACAAAAGCTCTGTTACACAAGTGGCCACGGAAAATGTTTTAACACAGTCCATGTCAGCGCAGTTTCCATAACAACGTGGTGGGCCGCAAATGGCTTTGCTTCGACTATTTCCTCTCCCGGTGTGTGTCTGAGTGTGTGTGTGTGTGTGTGTGTGTGTGGTCATGGCTGCAGAAGAGGCCAACAATGTCTGTCATCTGAATGTCAAAGGTGGAGGCTGAGAAGTGAAAATGTGGAAGGTGCAGCCACGCCCTGAAGCCCACACACATACAACACCTCCGCCTTTTGCTGAAGTAAAAAAAATAAATAAATAAACTCCCCCACTGGGAGGAGAGACGGGGGGGTGAGTGTTGGATAATTAGAGGGGGAAAGTTGGCAGCGTGCCGGATAAACAGTTGGAAGAGGCGGAGTGTGTGTGTGTGTGGGGGGGGGGGGGGGTTGGTCTCTGGACAGGAAGGGCACGGTCCTGGCATCCAGGGAACACATGTAGGACAAGCAGTGAGATCAGCAGAATGAGAGGGTTCTCTCAGCGGCGGCTCCTCCTCAACAACGTACTGGAAGCTTCTATTAGATTAGATTATGATCTCTGTGCAGTGGAGGTTAAACAGCTGTTTGTCAATCTGAGGTAAAACCATTTGATGTTAGTATATCACCAATAAGTGGATTCAGAGGGTCATGTGCCAAACCTCTAAAAATATTCATCCAAATCAACATTCTTGGTGAAATCCTGCAAACAAACAAATAAACAAACAAGAATGTCTCTCATTATAAAACATGCCTCCTCTAATGAAACAACTGTTAAATTGACTAGATCTGGATTTTCATTTGGATCTGCAGCAAATAACAAACACTTATATCAGTCCCCAAAAAATGTCTGATCAATTTCATCAAGAGTCACAAATCCTTCTGTTATCAGCATCAGAGCAGCAAACACAAACAAACCAGCTTCTTTAAAAACGGAGCATTGATTGACTCTAACAGTTCGTCCGGTTCAGACCGAGTCATAAAGATGACTCTTAAGAATGTGACACGGGAAGATGAAGGCTTCTACAGGTGTGCGTCAGACAGCTGCAGAGTCCAGAGAGCTGGTTATCAGTGAGACCGGACAGAGGTCAGCTGAACATTATCACTCTGCTGTGTATTCTATAGAAGTGGATCAGTGTCACGTATCAACTGTTGTTTCTTTTAGGAAACTTCACATCAGAGGAGACTCCAGCCTCCACTGGTATTTTTCTTATTCATATACATCTACTTGTTTTGGAGGAAATACTGAATATTAATCAACACATTTTCCATTATTGAGTGAAGCCTTTTGGTTGTCTGGTTCTCCTCCTGCTCTGTCTTTTCATCAAGGTCTAATTTCATCAGGAAGATCCCTCAGGATCTAATGAGATGAAAGAAACTACAATGGGACTCAGTAGAGCGCATATTCAACAAGGCCCAGCAGTCCCCTTAAATACAATCAAGCTGCACCAAATTTCACACACTCATAGATATCAGTCCTCTACATACGGCAGATTTTTTTCATTAAGGTCCAAGAATTATTCCCTGGGAAAACGTTTTAAAAGCACAATGTTAAAGAAAGAGATAAAAAATGACTGGATCAGCTTAATACCAAAATACAGTGGGCCCTTTCCTGACACTTACTACATCTGTCTGCCAAGTTGATTGGAAATCCAATTGTTGTTGTTATTATAACAGTTTTATTTATTTAAACAAGTATTATGTCGTCTTGATCAGGTTCCTGGAAATGGATCATTGCTTCATGTGGGGTTCTACTTCTGATCGTCATTCCTTTGACTGTTTGGCTCGTTTGTCACTACAGGTTAGTATTTATAAAATTGTCATCCGTCTTGACTTCCTACTTTCTACTGCATGAACGACAAGCCCAACAGGTGGTGAAGTAAATGATTCACTGCCTGTTGTATTTTCCTGAAGGTACCAGAAGTTCTGCACTTGGAGCTGCTGGCCTGTTTCCAAACAGGAAGTTCCAGCAGGGGTGCTTCCTGCCACCAAGTTGGATGTGACGGAGGTGCAGTGGGACCTGTCGTGGATGGAGATGTCCAACCTGTTGGAAAAGGATTCTTATTGTGGCACTTAAAGGGAAACTCTCTTCTGAAGCCCAGAGACTTAACTATTGGGTCAAACCTATGAGAAAGCTCAGTCAGTGCTGCAATTTGTAGTATTTGATGGTCACATGTCAAAATAGTGCTACCTGATATATTTTTTAATTGAATTAAATGAGATGTTTAGGATTTATAAGGATGAATACATTTGCTGATGGTGCAGATTTGATAGCTTCCAATACAAATGTTATTGTTTCAGTTGTCACCTTTGTCAATGTCAATACTTTTGCACATTTAAACGTCTCTCCTTTGAGTACATTTTGAAACTAAGAATCGTATTTGTTATATCTTATTATTTAATCATTAATATAATTGACTGTTCTAAATCATTTTACATGTATCATTTCTCCTGTGTTTGTTCGAGGTTCCATGTTGTTTGCTCCCTTTGAATCGTTATTTGCTATTTCTTGTCGTCTGAAGTTATAAAAGTCATGGAGATCGTCGTGCTTGTTTTATATCTTTTAAGGCAGAACAAACAACTACCAAGAAACTAGAAATAACTATAAAGATTAACCAAACAAATGAAGTTCATATATTCCAACAGCCTCTATAGCGGTCAAACCAGTTAGGCCTCATTGATAGACCATGTTAGCTACCAATTTGTTGCATTTTGCATTAATAGATCACTACAAACAGTACACGTCTTCTTAAATAGCCCTAAAATCGACTTTAGACAGAAAGATGTTAAGAATCTCCAGTACTAAGAATCTAAAACAGTAAAAATTAACTCTGAGATGTTTTTGAAATCCGACCTTCAAAATCATACTTGCATGCCATGTGTAAGGTAGGGCAGTCGGTGGATGAACAGAATGTGTGTCCATTCATCGTTGAGGAAGATATCAGGAAGTCCTACTGACAAACATTGTTGTGCATTTTAAAGAACAAAGTATTTTCATGTGAGAGAACAAGCATTTCAATGAAAACTAGGGCTGCGCAAAATGATCAAAATGTCATATCCTCTTGTAGAAGTCATTTCATATCCAGTTAATCATATGTATTGTAATTGGATTTCCGTCTCCGTGATTCTTTAGGTTTTGTTTGAGCTCTGAGTTGTATTACTCTCATCCATAGACACCTATGAAGGTATTTTCTGCTGCAAAACACTTGTGCAATGGAATTTGTGGTTGTAGAAAATCGTCTTATCTTAAATATTCTCCATACAGTGTGACATGAACCTCTTGGTAAAATAAATTTAAACTATTTAAGTCTGAATTTTGTTTGGAAATATCCTGGGTTGTATAATGTTCACATGTTCGTTTGTGATGAAATACTGCGGCTAAGAGTTACACGACGAAATGAACAATGTATTTTGTTTCATTTATTACATGCATATGTTAATGTATATAAACATATATGTAAATATATATTGTATATATATATATATATATAATATGTATATATATATATATATATAAATACTAAGACAAGAAGGTGATAAGACAGGAGCCATTAAAAAAATTAAAGATCAGATGCTGCAAGAATGACGCAATTAAAAGTCCACCAAAATGAAACGTCTTGTTTTTATTTACAGAAATAAATGATCGCAAAACTTCCTCATCAGTAGGTGGTTATATCACCATAGCAACCAGATGCTAAGATTTTAAATAGAAGATTATTTTGATTGACAGGGACACTCTCTCAATACCTCCTTTGATGCTTTGATGAACAGCATCATAGTTGGTACTTTGATAGGAGACCTCTGATTGGCTGTTGATTGCTTTAAATACTGTTAAATTTTAAGACAGCTGCTATTGCACTCTGACCTTGACTGAGGTAAGTCATGTCTCACCCTCTCTCTGTATTTACCCAGCATGCTAACCAATACAATTCAGGCTCATTATTCAAGTTGGAAATTAAACCCCTGTATAATATGAAGCTTCTGCTGTTACATGTTGATAATGTGCGGTTTTCTGTTGCTTTTATGACAAATGTGAAAATATTGTTGCTGGCTTCTTTTGTGTTTTCTGCTGCTTATCTTAATGAGTGATAAGTGTTAACGTGATGCTAAGTAGCGTTAGGTCGCCAAGGCCAGGCAGAGCGAGGCATTGTGGACAAATCACCTGTAGCACCAGGAAATGTTCCCATTTCACAGTTTATTCTACCAAACGATGTGTTTTGTAACATTGGGAAGATTAACCTTGGTGTTTAACTTTAGTATTTAAGACAACAGCTTCCATCACTGCCAATCAAATTCAGATTCAAATTCAAATCAAAGGGGCTTGGTGCCATGGTGATTGATGAGGGAAGTTTTATTTCCCCAAAAAATTTACTGGTGATTTTTTGGTTAATGTGTAGTTTGAATGTGTTAAAGGACAAGTTGATGGAAGCTTAAGCTAATGCTAGGAGCACATTACATGAGGTGTGTAGCTCCTTTAAGGAAAAAAACAATCCCTCTCTATTGGGTCTAATGTTATTTCAGAGAAAACTTTTCTGGAAGGAGCATCAACTTGCATAACTTGCTCACACGGTCCCATTTTTTTACTCTCACAAATTTCAAATATATCTGTGTGTCCGGCAAAGTCTTGGAATTCTCCCGATGTCTTTATTTCACAGATAGGACTTATAGTTTCTGAATTATAGTTGTTTGAGTGGTGCACTCAGAGTTTAGATTTATCTCTTCCCAGTGAGGAGAGAGCAGTTGCATTCAGTTGAGTTTCCATGGCAACCAGATACACACGTAGCAGGAGGGGAGTCTCTCTCTCTCTCACTCTCTCTCTCTCTCTCTCTCTCTCTCTCTCTCTCTCTCTCTCTCTCTCTCTCTCTCTCTCTCTCTTTCTCTCTTCTCTCTCTCTCTCTCTCTCTCTCTCTCTCTCTCTCTCTCTCTCAATCTCAATCTCTCGCTTAAACCAGCCAGTCCGTCTCTCTCTCTCTCTCTCATTCTCTCTGCGTGTGTCTCTCTATCTGTGTCAATTGTTTTATATTGAATGTTTGATTGATCAGATTCACCTAAATCTTACACACTATTTCATCCTGTCACCTGCAGACATAAAGCCTTTTGACTTCAAGTTCCAGACAAGAGCAGAAACTTCTTCGGAAAACAGTGCATCAACTCATCCAACAGCTTCTTCAAAAGATACATCTACTCTCTGTGGTGAACCATGGAGAAACCAGATATTCTGAAGATCCTCAATGACGAACTCCTCACAGCCTACAGGAAGATCAATGCTCTTAAGGAGGAGGTGTGGCAGCTGCAAGACCAGCTTCAAGACAGAGATGAGTTCATAAAGATGGCGGTGGAGAAGGAGAAGGAGAAGGAGAAGAAGAAGGAGAAAGAGAAGGAGAAAGAGAAGGAGAAAGAGAAGGAGAAGGAGAAGGAGAAGAGGAAGGAGATTGAGACCGAGACCGAGAAGGAGAATGAGATCCAGGCCCTGACGGAGAAGGTGGAGCAGCTGGAAAACCAGCTGAAAGAGAAAGATGTTGTCATAGCGAAGGAGGTGAAGAAACGGCGTGCTCGCCTCAGGGCCTATCTCGACTGCCTTGCTGAGCTAACTGACTGTCAGGCCAAGGTTAAGCTGATGGAAGCAAGGCTGCACCAGGAGCCACCCCAGCCTGATACAGGATGTAGCAGTGAGGTGGAGGTGGAGAAGGAGAAGGAGAAGGAGAAAGAGAAGGAGAAGGAGAAAGAGAAGGAGAAGGAGAAAGAGAAGGAGAAAGAGAAGGAGAAGGAGAAAGAGAAGGAGAAGGAGAAAGAGAAGGAGAAAGAGAAAGAGAAAGAGAAAGAGAAAGAGAAAGAGAAAGAGAAGGAGAAAGAGAAGGAGAAAGAGAAAGAGAAGGAGAAAGAGAAGGAGAAGGAGAAGGAGAAGGAGAAAGAGAAAGAGAAGGAGAAAGAGAAGGAGAAGTACAAGGAGAAGGACAAGGAGAAGGAGAAACTTGTGACGATCTACAATGTCGAAATCCTCCGAGCCAACAGGAACATTTTGATTCTTAAGGAGGAGGTGTGGCGGCTGGAAAACCATCTTAAAGACAGAGATGATATCATAAAGATGGCGGTGGAGAAGGAGAAGGAGGAGGAGAAGGAGACGGAGAAGGAGAAGGAGAAGGAGAAGGAGAAGGAGAAGGAGATTAAGATTGAGACTGAGATCGAGAGGGAGATGGAGACGGAGAAGGAGAATGAGATCCAGGCCCTTACGGAGAAGGTGGAGCAGCTGGAAAACCAGCTGAAAGACAAAGATGTTGTCATAACGAAGGAGGTAGAGAAAGGGCGTGCTCGCCTCAGGGCCTATGTTGACTGCTTGGCGGAGCTCACTGACTGTCAGGCCAAGGCTAAAATTCTGGAAGCAAGTCTGCACAAGTGAGCAGTGAGGTGGAGGTCAACATGGAGAAGGAGAACGAGAAGGTGCTTGCTTCAGGGCCGAAAGGAAACGAAACTGCAGCAGGAGAAAACTCCAACTATGGGACTGAGCTACAGAAAGGAGGAGGCCGAGATGAGCTGGAGGAGAGAGAAGAGGTGGAGAAGCCCCCGCCCTCACCCTTTTTCTACTCCTCAAAACAAACCCCTCCCCTGTCCCCCTTTGTACATATTTGAAATGATCTAATGATGTGTTGTAAATATGTTAAACTTTTTGAATAAAAATAACTAGTATAGTAACATCTACCTCTGTCTTTCTGAATATACACACAGGATTCATTGATCAATTAACACAGTGTTGGAGTGAAACAAATCAGTGTGATTCATTTAGTTTGCTACTATTCATATGAACACAGCAGAGCATAGACAAACAATGTTTCTTAACTTTTTTACATTTGGTCAAATCTATATATTAATTATGACAACAATACAATAATAATACTATCATCTCATCTGAGGGCCCACCCATCACACTGACCACGCCCATCTGACACGCACACACACTCACGCACACACACACATGCACACACACACACACACACACACACACACGCACGCACACACACACTAACAAGTCATTATCATTTATATATTTACTGTATATATACACATTTTTTTCAATTTATTCATGTTTGAGGTCAATATCAGATCAGAAGACATGTTCATGGCCCTGAAGTCAATTTAAAATGACATGTAGCATGTGAGAGTTATAAATAACTTGTCCATGTGTAAAACAATAGTTTAATTAAAAAAAAAAAAAATCACAATAATTATTTTGGGGGGCTGAAGCACATTTTAGGGGGGCTTCAGCCCCCCTAAAACAGGCCTAATGACGCCCCTGGGTGGGACTAATGACCCTCAGCCTCACAGGGAGCCCCGCTGTCATTAATCCTGTGCCCCCTCACAACTGCTCATTATGGGATGCGTCTCATGTGTTGCCTGGTGGCCCCGTGTGGAAGAATCTTCACGTGGATGATGTGTCTGTCGGTGTTATGTAAACCAATGAAGGGGTTGTTGTTGCCCTGAAACCAAACAGCACCAAAATGAGATGCTGTACTGGCATGCTCCATGAGACCAGGGGTGGACTGCCCTCTCTAAATTCCCTCCAATTGGGCCGGCCAATTGGCTACAGAGGGCTAGCAGTGTGTTGCCAGCATCGACACATATCATTGGTCTATTGTTTGTCATTGTCAATCAGTCATGGGCTGACAGGCTCAGAGAGCCCTGACAGTGCTGTCAATCACAACACAAACCAGGGTGGGGCGGGACCTCATTCCATTTGGGGGGGGGGGGGGGGTCGCGGGACGGGCTGCTGCTGAGACAGAAACTTAAAATGGATAATAAGAGTAAAAAACGCCCGGGTGGCGCTGAGAAGCAACTGGAAAAAAAGCCTAAGTCTCTGGAGGTGGAGGCTGCTAATTGGCCAAACTGACGGACCTGTTTGGTGCCGGGTTCACCAGCCCAGCAGCAGCAGGTGCGCCGGGAGACGAGCGAGGAGGACTCGACCATGATGAGCGAGTGGAGGCAGACATGGTAAGTAACGTTGGCCTGGGGCTGGCTAGGCTACATTTTTGAGACATGTCCAAAACAGAGTAGAAAACGTTTTTGATTTGGTTTTAATATGTCGAATTGTGATATTATGGGTTAATGTTGTTCAGATGATTTAGCTAAGCTAGCTAAGAGCTGCTAACGTCGTTTACTGTTGCCATAGCATCAGTAAACTTTCTGAGCTGTAAATAGAGATGAGAGTGCTTATGTGTTGATCCTTAATGGTGTGATCATGTACACTAAATTATCAATTATTACAGGTTGTTGTGATATATTTGAGGAGTCGTTCTCCCTCTGTTTTATATGTGGACATTTGGGACCACTGTTAGAATTTGGTAAGTTTATCATGTATTTTTTAATGTATAAATTCATACTTCATTATTATAATAATTTTCAAAAGGTTTTAAAAGAAACACACATCCAAAAAGTTCTCAACTCTAGGTGCAGGACAGAGGAAAACATTTTCTTTATTTTTCAGACATTATAATGTATCCATGTCCTTCTCAGGTTGACCACTTGACATGTGAGCGCCTGAGGAGTTGTTCCCCCTCTGTCCATGTTCGAGGACTTGCTCTCTGTCTGCCTCCACTCTCTGCCTTCACTGTACCAAAGTTTGTCTGTTGGGTCTCCTCTAGTCTGGTGAGTTTATCATGTTTTATGTTTTATGAAATCATACTTAATTTGTGATGATTAGAGACATTATAATGTATCAATGTCCTTCTCAGGTTGACCACTTGACATGTGAGAGTCTGAAGAGTTGTTTTCCAGACACAGGTAGAGCTGGCAGGGGCGTCACCCTGGGCCTGCCCTTTTGGGCTGGGCTTCAGCTGCAGATCTAAAGGCTGCTTCCAGGGGCATGGGGCCCTCAGCCTTTGTTTTTCTTTGCTTCTGCACCTTACAACATACATCACACCTTATTTTCACACATCCAAACACTGTTTACACCACTGACGCGTAACATATTTGACACATCCCACTACGTAGTTAGAGCTATCTTGATTTGGAGTTAAATAAATTTACTTTTGGCATGAGAGGTTTGTGTGTGGCCTCCCTTCTTGTTGCCATCTTTGAGCTAGGTGGTAACAGTAGTATGCATGAGAGAAGACGCCGCGAGATTTGTGGACTTCTATGTGGTGTCCGTTGATAATGTAGTGGGCTGGTCTGGACAGACAATGCCAGGGCTGAATTTTTGTCCCAGTCCACCCCTGCTTCTCTGAGAAATCAAGGAATATGTTGAAGAAAACTCCCGTCTCACAACGGTGAAGAAATAAATACCTGGATCCATCTGCTGGTCCAGAGCTGCATTCACATTTAATTGGTTTCTCCTCATGTCGTCTCCCACCCCTCCACAAAAGTTCATAGTTTTTGTGTAAACAAACAAACAAACAAACAAACTAGAATGTTTCATGATAACCCCCTCCATTTGTTTTTGTGTAATCTTGTTTACAAACCAACAAACCAGCTAATGAACGGGGGTGGGGGGGAAATATACCCTCATAGGCAGAGGTAATTAAATTGGCAGGGTCTGATGTTTGCAGGTTACGGCAGGTGTGATGTGTGAATTAATTATTATTAACAAAAAATGTCACTGTGCCTGCAGAGGGCGCTGTTCCTCAAAGTGTTGCTTTAACGCAGCAGTTTAAGCTCAGACAAACTAAAATGTTCAAGGGTCCTCACACGTCAACAAATCCCTTTCTGTTCTTGACGTGTGACGTGTACATGAAGTCCTTGTGTGCTCGCTGGCTCAGCTGTCAATCAAATGTTTAACATCGACATTTGTCAGCAGTGATTGACGTGTTAAATCTGAAATAAGGACTTTGACCGATTTTAAATACATACACATGTATTAAAAACAGCTTTCTCTGTATTTTACAGCTGTGTTTGGGACTAGATTTTGTATATTGCCCTTTAGATATTCAACTATTTTGTTATTTATTGTTTACTTTATGATAAAACGTGAACACAGCTGATATTTCACACTGACCAAACACATCAGACGTCTTGATTTGCAGACACAGCAGGTGAAGCAGTGAACCCGGCACATGACCAGTGTGTGAGTCCTGTGAATCATTAATAATGCTCCTTCTGTCAATATGTCAGTAAGTCGTTAATTGGCAGTGAAAGCTGCTGCAGTGTAGCATGTGGAATCCTTAGGAGGCGACGAAGAGCGCCTCCTCCTCCTCCTCCTCCTCCTCCTCACCAGCAGAGGGATGGAGATGGAGCTGGCCAACACCCTGTTACCCATGGTAACACCATCCGCTGCAGTGGGAGGAGCTACGTGTGTCACTGTGTCTGGATTGGCTGGGAACAGGTGTGCTGAGGTTCCATGAAGGGAGGCTGGAGGAGGAGGATGAGGAGGAGGAGGAGCAGGAGGCACTGATGAAGAGGAGGCACAGGGCTGGAGGCTGTTCAATGTGTGTAACGCCACAGGCCAAAATACTTCAGTCAAATAATTAAAAAAGATCCATCTATTCATGTAAGTTGTTTGTATGTTTTTGTTATTTTCATGAATGAAGCAGCTGAAATCATGAAATAAATGTTGATTAATAAATTTGATCTGCTGAAATATTCCTATTTATTTGTATGACCCCCCCCCCGCATCAGCTGACTCCTTCATGAAGGGACAGTAACACATGGTGTCTTCACCCTGGTGAATGGTGGTGGACGGGCAAACAGCCCAGACTGGGAGAAGCACATGAGTGATTTAAAAATCCTTCAGCTGGGAGGATCAGTGGTTGACAGGAAACTCTGCAAACAAATCCCAGTAAACATGAATAAGAAGAAGATGAAATGACCATGTTTTAAAGAGGCAGACATTTTGGCAACAAGAGAAAATCTGAATATGTAGAAAACCTTGAGTAGGAGGAAAAACCAGGTTTGACTGTGGGTCCAGTTGAACTGGAAGAAGATCCTGATACAGCCTGTGCATTTCTTCTTTCTTTTTTAAAGCTTTATAATCAAAAGCAACATGGAAGCTTGAAGAGTAAACAGGAGGAGTCAACACTGCAGACGTTTTGCCACTGGAGAGCAGTGTGCAGCAGGTGAACTCTGTGTGAAGCTAGAAAGACGTTTTCTCCAGGAGCCTCACTGAGAACTTTCAAATGGTTTAAATCAGCGTTGACATGGGGTCGTCCTCTGCTCCGGTTTCAAACAGCTTAAAGGTCCAGGGTCACGTGATTGATGGGGTTCTACCAAGAACAACTCGATGCCTCCTGACACCTTTTATTTATACTCACAGGTTCGTTTGTCAGAGCGCGACAAACGATGACAATCTCAATCCCCGTCTGGGCAGATCCTGGGATTAACTCTCTCAGCTGAACTCGATCCCTCCTCACCTCAGCTGTTTTCCTCAAACCGATCCGGGTATCTTCATTCTGTCACTGCGAGGCAAAGCTCTGCGGAATTTCGAATGTCGGAGAAAGCGTCATGTGACTTCCTGTGGAGCCCGGAGGCCTCGAGGGCTCAGCTGTGTGTAAACGGACCAGACGCACAAAACAACAGGTTGAGGACTGAGCCGGCTGCTGAGGGCAACAGGGTGCGGATGAAGCAACAAAAAAAAACCAAAACACTCAGGAGTAGCTTCAGGTTACGTTTAATGACAAAATGTTTTATCTTTTTTTCATTGTTATGGGAAAAAGAAAATCAAAGCAAATGCATCATTACAAACACTAGTCTCTCTTCACCTTCACTTCCTATTCACATCAGGCCCTGCCATCAATCAGGGGTTTGTGATTTTCACACCTTATTTTTTTCTCAAAACGTGTCTCGGCTCCCGCTCTGTGCATTCACGAGCTCAGGAGAAACTAAAACTCACAACTCCAGATGCTGCACATGAAAAGAAACAAAACCCCCAAAAAGTGCAGTATCTCTGCGGCTGAAATGGAGAAGACGAGAGAAAGGTCACCGCCCCCAACACAGTCACTGCTGGTGGATAAAGGGCCTTTTATTAGAGATGGCCGCCCGCCTCGAGTCGGCCTGCAGGGTCACCACGTGTCACTATAACGCATCAGGCGGCTGTTGACGAGTCAGTTCTTACATCTCAAGCTTCCAGATCGAGTTCTGACAATGAACTAAACATGTTCCTTCAGCAGTCTGAGGTTTTGTCAGCATTTTTGTCTTCTCTTGAAACTTTGACAATAAAATGCTTGTTTATTTAAATAAGGGGACAAGGAAAAATGTCCATTTACAAACAGAATTTCGTCATGTTGAGCTTCACAACTGGAACTAAAATTTAAGTCAAAATAAATAATGCTCTATTATATTAATTACACCCTGGGTTAGGTCTCTCACAGGGTGCTGGTGGATTTCAGGACAAATCCAAATCAAATATTGTTTGAACCCGGTCTGGTCAATCGAGTCTGTCGTGTTTATCTCATGTTTTCAAACTTTGAGGGATCAAATCCTTTCTACTGATTTAAAATCTTAATGAAAAGAACACAGCTCTGTAATATCCAGCCTGACGTGGAGTAAAAGAACGACGGAGGCGAGCGGCTCGGACCAAACGTCTCACTTGAACAAGCGACTGAACCTCTTCTGGACCAAACATCTCCGTTACCCAAAAACCCAACCACACAATACTGTTAGTACACACACTGAGAGGGACACACACTGGATTCCAGTTTTTGTCACTTTGGCTGCAGAATCAAATCTATTTGAATTTCTGTCACAAAAAAAAAAGAAGTGTCATTTAAATCACTCTCTTCTAGAGCCGCCGACTACCCCCCCGCTCCAGTGCAAATTGATGAGCGCTCGTGGTTCGTGACGGCCACTGTGGTAACTCCACTTCATTCCAACTTCTCAATAAACCACCACTATTGTGTAATAAATACAAAAAGATAAGGCATTAATACCTTAAAAAGATGAACAAAATGGCTACTTTCAAAAAGGCGTGATCACATTTTCGGTTTGCCGAACTCTGAATTTGCTCAAACCCCTTTTTCTCGGGGTTCGAGCGTCCGGCGACTTGTGGCACAATCTGTGGTCAGTCCTGAATCTGGAAGATCCTCCCTCGCTGTCAGATGATCGATGGGTCAGCGTGTGTCGTGGAAGAGTTTGATAAAATGCTGCGAACCCTCCCTGGAAACCCACCCTGTTAAAAACATCTGAACACGGGAAATACGACCTTATTCATTCATTGAAAAGCTTATACAAATGGTTGAAGGATATAAAGGAGGAGGGGGAGGGGGGCAGAGGAGGGAGGGGGTATTCAGAGTCAGAGAACAGCCGAAGAAGGGCGGGGAGGGAGGGATCATGTCATATCTCGGGGAGGAGGAGGGGGAGCAGGCGGGACAGAGGGAGGAGAGACGGGCGTTCGTTCTTTTCACGACAGCAAAACTTTCTCCCCCCCCGAAAAAAAACAATCTCATGGCCACTTGTCAGGCACTTCTCTTCAGTCGGAGCCTCAGAAGGAGCCGGCCGGGGGCGTGGTCAACCTCTTTCCAATGTAGACTCTGAAAGAAACACACACAAGCTTAGAATCAGCCCGGTTAGAATCGAATCCTCCTGTGGAAAAACAAGGTATGTGAAGTATTTCCTCTTCTGGTTACAGTCATGACTCTGTCTTCACCTTTCAATTCAGTCACTGAAAATAACGTCGAGCCACTGGTTTTCCAAACCGCTGACTTTCTGACTGGTTTCCTGACATTGCTGTGTAACCATAGAAGCCTGAGCTGGGCCAGCAGGGATGTTATGACTGGTCTGTTAACGACTCGCTCGGCAAACAACCTCACGTCCAGGAAAACGCTGCCGTCTCCTGTTTCACTGATGTGACATTATCTGACTGAGGAGCCGGGACTGTTGTAAAGTGTGTTATCACAGAACAGCGGCAGCTCCTGGGAGAGTCGGTGCTCGCTGCGAGACGTCAGGTGAGAAGACGTGCAGACGAGTGGACGTGCAGCTGCTCAGACAGTTTGTCAGACGAGGACACTGCCAACGTGTCTGCAGCTCTACAGCTCCCCCTGCTGGGGATTATCATCAACTGGGAAATATTTGAAATGATGTTAAATAAAATATCCCTGATTTATAAAACTATGGTTAACTGTTGACAGGAGAAAATCCAAAGCTCATGTTATCAATAGTCAAACCTTTAAGAAAATTCAAATCAAGAATTCTTGTCTTTAGGGCAGTTTACTGTGTATTATTATTTCCAAAAACGAGTATTTTTAATATTTCTGCATGAAAACAGAAACTACATAATATAAAAATATCTTTTTCCATTTTCACCCAAGACTCACAGACCTGAACCATTAGAAAACCCCACTTAAACCAGGATTAGAACAGAGAACCTTCTTGCTATGAGGCCACAGTGCTAACCACTGGACCAGCGTGTTGTTTCTCATTCATTGCTCTAAACTGGAAATCTCTTCATTAATCCTCCGTCATAGTGACAGTCTACGTCTGTGTCTTACCCCAGCCCCAGAGCGAGGATGTGTGATAGCAGCAGCGAGGGGATGAAGACTTTGAGGAACTCGGCAGAGAAGACGCCTCCTTTCTTCATGGCCCCGGTCTTCCTCATGCTGAGCGTGACTGAGCGGCGAGGATGACGGAAGTGAAACTCCCTGTAGATAAAACACACATTAAGACATTTTAGACACAGCACAAGTCCAACTGACGACAACACACACACACAAATACACATGTTAGTCAAGGTAAACACATCTCAGCAGTAAACAGGTGTCAGGTCATGTTTCATCCTTGAGCAGCACAGAGGACTGATGTTGATGTTGTAAACTGACAAACAAACACACACTGGACCATGTAGCGGCTCTTTGTTAACTGGCCTGAAGAAGTTTTATATAACAACAGAGTCTGGGTGAAGAGTCTCAAGGCTATGACGTCATTTCACTAGGAAACATTTGCGAATGCGCCTCAAGGGAAAGATTTCATCAGTTTTTAAATGAAATGGAACCGTTGGATTTTGTCAAGAACAAAATGATCTCAACCAGATGAATGTGAAAAACATTTCCCCCTGATTTTTGTGATATAAAAGCCATATTTTGTCAATTAAATTAGTTTAAACTCTTCAACAAGTCATATCAGAGTTTCAAAGACAACTCCTGCCAGCTGCCTTAATATTTCAGCGTTAGACCAGCTTTATTTTATTCTATTACCATAATGACCATAATGACCATAATGACCATAATGACAAAATGACTGACCACATCCACAGGACAAACAAGCATACGTGTGTGTTCAGTTGCCACGGACATTTGCTGATGTTGTTGACCGAGCTGGGACTTACTTGGGGGGGTTGTTCTCCGGTCGACTGGACCAATCCGGGACCCAATCTGCATCCTTCATCAGGATGTCCATGTCCCTCTCCTTGTCCGAGACGTCCTCTTCTGACTGATGAGACACACACACACACACACACCTGGTTTAGAGACCTTGGCTCAGAGTAGATGTCTCTGAAGACAAATCTTTCAGCACAAATAAGACTGCACAGTATGTTTGTTGTTTTTTCTAAAAGAACCACAAGTAAACAAGTTTTGTTTTGTTCCAGCCCTGACAAAGATCAGAAGAGAAAAGAAACTGTGAAGAAGAAGAAGAGTGAAAGTCTGGAGAACAGCTGGCAGATCATTTCCATATATTTTGGAGCTGCCAAGCCATTCAGCCATACTGGCAGGTGGTAATACAAGTTACTTTTCTACAGTTTATTTGGGCAATATCGCAGCTCATCTACTGGTGCAAGACAAATATTTGTTAAAGATATTATTAGCAGCCAGCAAGAAACATGAAACACAAAAATGGCTACAGGCCGAACCCCCAACAGAGACTGACTGGATAGATATTGTAACTGATATTCAAAATTAGGAGAGAATGACTTTTTCGCTGAATCTACAGTTTGATACATTTTTGCAGTATTTGGGAAAATGGATTGTGTTTGTTACCTCACAGGATCATCACCGATCTGTTACTGTGTGAATTGACATTTATTTCCATCAGTGTATAAAATGTATAGGTGACCAACTTTTTGTTCCTTGTATGTATGTATGTTTCATTGTATCTTTGTTTCTTTAAAAATAAAGAATAAAAAAGAAAAAGAAGAGTGAAAGTGACGACACAGGATGGACAGAAGAGGCTCAATGGCCATCACCATAGAAGCTGAAGGCAGGCAGCAGCTGTCATTCAGGTGAACACACACAAACCACTTCAGCGCCAGTAGAGAGGGCTGCTATGGCATCAGGCTGATGGAGAGCCCGGGAGGCGCTTACTTGGCTGTCTCTCCTGCTGGTCACGTCCACGTCGAAGATGATCTGTCCATCGTCCTGGGGACTGTGAGGTCGCGGCGGGCTGTGGGGGGGGGGGGAAGACTCGTTATCATGGAGCCTGAAATTCTAAAAGCTTTTACACACCGAGAGGAGATAGAATGACACATGTACAACACGGTCACAAGGCAGAACAACTTCAAAACGTACAAGTGTTAAAAACGACTTCAATCCCAGTGTACACAGGATATGACACGTCAGGCAACCATAGCAGCAGTAGCTTAAGTGCTGAGTGGAAGCCATTAAGGTTTAATGAAGAACTAAAAACCCATTAACACTGTTTGGAAGTGCACGGGGGTGTTGGGATATAGAAAGAACACATTTACACTTTTATCTCATTGTGTTTCAGCTTAATGCAAAAAATCTATCTACACTCAGTGACTCACAATGACAGATTTTAAGATAATTAGCAGACGCAAACACAACATTCAGACCCGGCAGCAATTACCACCTTTTGTTTTGTTGTGTTCGATGAAACAAACCTGTATTTGTGCTTTTTGCCATTTTCTCTGCCGGCAGATCCCCTCCCACTCCCACTTCTCCTCCTCGTCTGATTTTCATATTAAACTTATCGGATTTGATCTTTCATTTCCTTATGAATAAATAAATTGAAAATCCAAGACACAGCAGGAAGAAACTGTTCTAAAAAAGTATTAAAAAACGACGCAGTGCAGGTTTTTGTTTTGCATCATGTACACACGAGCACATGATGCGACCCGAAGAGTGAGGATTATTAAAGGGGAGGGGCGCTTGGACGGAAGACATCCGTTTATTTACAGAAGCCGACTCGACTCCTGACTCAACATGTCGGGGGTGTAATTATGACAGAGGAGCTTCTGTTGGGTTGTGAGGTGATTTCACTTTTCCACCAGATTGCTGAGGAAAGCTGAGGATTTTTGAAGAGTCAAGTCCAACATTAAATATCTCTCGTTTTCTGTTACAGTTACACCAGTGAGCTTTTACCGGGTTGTTATGAGCCTCCACACTGGAGAAAGCTGCTTCACTATTTAAATAAAAAAAAGTGATTCTATTTAATGCCTTTTAGTAAAGTTACTTCTTTTTGGACCATCGCTCCATCCCTGCAGTTAGAGGAGCAGTTTGAGACTCTTGCACTAAACATCAAACATCCTCACATCACATCCAGGGTTAGAATTAAGTGATTTTGTTTCGTCTTCAGCTCTAAACTCCACCGTGCTGTGTTGTCTAAAACCAGGCTGCCCTTAACCTAGTGAAAGTGGAGAAGAACATTACACAAGTACCAACTTCCCCATTTAGCCTTATCGTCCGCAGCTGTAAACACAAAGTCATGAACCCCAAAAACTCATGACTTGTCATTTCACTTTTTTACTGTGGTGGAAATTCCTGTGTCTTCATCTGGATTCACAATATCAACTGTTTTTGTGTTGATTACTTAGTCTCATTACAATAGCTACTAACTAAAAAGCTCCAGGGAAATTTATCTTCAGATTTGTGTTTTGTTTTGAACGTTTTCTTTGCGTTACCTGTCACACGAGGAGTTGCTGCGGCTCGACTCGTGCTGGGCGTCCAACAGGATTTTCTCCATGTCTCCGTTGTGGATCGAGGACGAGGACGGGACGTGCTCCAGCCCCCCCACCATGGCCTCCTCTTCCTCCACCTCTGGAAGGGGCAGCAGGGCCGGGGCCAGGCCGCCTGTGGAGGACGACTGGGCCAAGCTAGCCGCAACTCTGTTCATCTCCAGCTCCACCCAGGACCCTGGTGGTGCAAATCAGACAAACACTTTAGCTTCAATAACTCACCACTGTGTGTGCAAAGGCGGAAATGATACCATGGAAGATAAATGTTACCAGGTTTTAATTATTTTCACTCATATAAACACAATTTATTATTTTTACCTCTGCCAAGGAGGTTATATTTCACCCATTTGGCTTAATCATGGCAATTATGCATTATTTCCATTTTGAGGGAAATAATTAGCCTTATTGAATGTATGTTGAACAACTAGACTGCTCTATGTTACAACATAGAAATCATCAAGCTGTTTATGGCTTTGTGAAGAGATCCCCAGTGTCTGAATACAAGTGTCAGCGTTACCTGATAAGACGGAGCCAGCGATAAGTCAGAGCAATAAACCAATGAGCCAATATCCTGTTCAGGGCGAGACCTTATATGTACACATAGAAGACCCAGATGAAGATGTTCACTTGGAAAGATTATAAGATTTTGAGAGATTTTGGTGACAAGAGCCAACTGGTGTTAGTGTACTGTAAACAAAAACACTGAAGCGGAAATTATACTCAATGTCCTGCCTCCTGCGGGGACAGACTCGGGATAATGGCTGCATTAGGCAAAACTTTCATAATTTTCACAAAGGGGTCGTTTTCTGACAGAACTCTGAATTATCAACGAGAGGAAAGAAGCGATAGTTTGAGCATTTTTCATAAACGGAGGATTAATGTTGGCTCTTTAAAATTGCTAGTGTCCTGCTGAGCCAGAATACATAAAACATCAGTGTGAGAACTGGCACAGCTAACTGGATCTACAGGGATCGTTCATGTTAACTGTGCTGTTCCTGCTATGACATGTCAGAGTATCCAGCACTCCCAACACAGCAGAGGAGTCTTTACTCAAAACCTGAAGAATAATGGGGGATGAGAAAAGAGGTCATAATGATTTTCTCATCTTTCACAGTGTGGTGACAACAAGGCCGACAGCAGGAGAAGTCCAAGAGGTTTATGAGTGAGGCACTGTTTACTGCTGTGTGATGAAAGGGCAGTAAATGCCTGGCCGTGTACGTGCCCAGGCTCCATGTAGCTCCCGACTGTGATATGTGACGCTGTCCCTGTTTGTACATGAGCTCCTGCGTGCACTGGTCGCTGAGGAGTCACCGCTGGGTTACAAATACATAAAGGAAGGGCAGGTTAACGAGGGCAAGAAATCTGAGACGCAGGGGAAGGAAGTGCTTTGATTGTCGTCATCATGTCCCTTTAAAAAAAAAAAAACCAAACACTTTCTCCTGCTGTCTTCACAAGCATTAAAAACCTCCAGAGCAGGTCACATGACCCCATCATAACAGTATGTAAACACCGCGTTCACAGGAGCTTTCAGGGCGACTGCATTTCACACGTCAGGTCAACAGGCCAACCACCCGAGGCGGTGTACCCCTCCCCCCCCACAAACAGGCCTCGACTCAGCACTTGCACTCATCCTGCGGATTACACGGCGGACAGCGAGCCAAGCTGCTGTCCACATCCCATTGTCTCCGCTCCGTGGACTAAAACAACGTTGCCATAGAGCCAACGCTTGTGAACACAGTGGCCGCGGAGCCGCTGTCAGCTGCTGGGTGGGTTCAGAGGAGGCAGACATCGTGTGACCTCTCTGATCCACGGATGCTCGGGCTCGGGCGCAAGGGACAAAGGCCGCTCCCGGCCTGAGGATCCCAGGTATTAAAAAACAAATATTTATGACTCTGGAATGGGAGCTCTAGGAAAATCCAAAAATAAAGAGGTCTCAGATAACAACAGTGGAGTGCATTGGTACTCTGAACAGTGACGCTGCTTCTGATAAGTGAAGGGTCTTATTGTCCCTAAGACTGCATCTCAGGATGTACTGTTCACTGTCGCAGCAACACCAACAACAACAACATCAGCTGTTTATTGCATCATTTGTCAGTTTAAATTATTCTGGATTAGTTGACTAAAGATGGTGTTGGGTTAATGTGGTAGCAGAGGATTATGGGGCCCATGACAGGTTTAAAAGGCTGATCCTTCTGTGGTGTTTACAGGGTGTCTCCAGTAAGAGCTCTGTATTATGAAGCTAGTTCAACATAACCAGGATAACTTTTTTATTATCTGGCTTCACTGAGATTAACGTTGGCCGTCCTGGACGCCCTGTATCATAATACTGGTTCAACTGGCTCACTTTTATCTCTGGGCTTTTCCTATCTGGCTACAAGTGCGACCCTGTGGAGGAGCTGGAGTCTGTAACTACAAGGGAACATCGTCAGGACCATGAATAAAGTATCTAACATGATATGATGAGAAGGAAGAAGACGATAGCTGAAAGTTTACTTTTAATAAATATATAATAAGGATTTGCTGTGAATAAATACAAAGATTGTACTGGGTTTCCTACTGAGTTGGTATCTTTGCTCGTTTTCTGATGATGAACACTGTTATGAACATGTGATGCAGATAAAAAGTTCATGTCAGAGTGTTTCTGCTGCCACAGCAGAGAGAAGTAGCCGATGTCTGAGGAGGCCAATATGACTCAAATCATTATAACTTTTATATTATGTATCTATGAGTGCGATAAATTCTCTCATCGTTTGTTAGAAGTCGTTTGAAAAGCAGAGTGGACACATTGAAAGTGTGCAGCAGCAAACTGATTAAACTGTTCTATAAGAATATCCCCTTCTCCTTATTAGTTGTCACCTTATTGTAAACTATTTTGTCCGTGTCAGAATCCAGTGGGAATTATAAGTCAAGTTTTCCAGTGATCTGATTGGCCACTAGTTGGGCTGATGACATTATGATCTGATCCTATGAATGTGAACCAGCAGCCGGGGTTTAGCCTGATGTTACCTCGCTCGCCCCAAACCCTGGGGAGGCCTTGGGTTTTCTGAGATGTGGTGTTTTAAACTCCAGCTTTCACTGTTCCAAGATACACAACAGGAACAGCAGAACTAGAAACAAAGACAAAACTGTCTCACAAAACTGTATCTCATGAAGGCCATACTTGCTGGGGAAGTAGCAGGAGGCAGATACAGCCTAAAGTACTGGTAAATGTATAAATGACATTTATAATACAGGGCAGAACATAAAGGATAAAAGAATGACTATCCTCTATTAAAAACTGGGTCACTAAAATACATTGGTGTCTGGAAAGTATGATTCCCGTCCAGGTTGCTCTTTAATACTTTCCCCTCACACTCTGCACGTCTGAAACGTCTGTCCTCTGGTCACCGGGGCCATAAATAGCACACTGAGTCACGGCCCCCCATAGTGTGGTAAAGTTAAACCCGACCAGTCAGTGCAGCCGGGTAATAAACAGGCCTTTGTTTATGTCCCTGTGGAATATGTAAGCTGAGGTCTTGTGTTCATATACGAGGTGAAACATTTCCACATACATTCAATGAGGCTGTGTGTGTACAATGCTGTCAGCTAAAGGCTAAATCAATCTGTCAGCTATTTAACAATTGACACGTATCTACTTTTAAATGGATTATCTCCCCCATGAATCCTGTGTTTACTTATATTTGATTCAAGAACTCTATTTGTTTTTGATATTTAATTTGCTTACTTTTATATATATTCTTATAATATAGCTGCTCATGCTACTATTTGTATAGTTTTCTTAGTAAATCTATATAACAGGTACATTTTGAGGAGGATGACACTTTGAAAACAGTTTTAATATAATATACTATGCAATAAAGCTCTAAATGGGTGTTTAAACTTCAAATATCTTCCCTGCTCTCGTGTTTAAAGATATATAATTGTCTGTTAAACACTTTAACTTCGTGTTAACTGAAAACGTCCCCATTTTCCCAGTTTTGTCCATTTCTTCCATCCCCTTGTTGACGAACCTTAGACCCACCTCCACCCTTCCGCGTAAGCCTCTGATTGGCTGCCGCGCCTGTCAGTCCAGCGTATCGAAACACTATTGGTGCTCCCACTGTCAATAAACACGGAACATAGCGTTCTCGCTGCTCCTCCACAAAACACAAGCACGGGATTCAAAACCTCCTTTAATACCAATAAAAGCATCGATAGCACCCCGCGGCAGACACGGACACGCACGGCCCGCAGACCCCCGCAGCGCTGGAGCGGCTCGGCGGGCGGGGAGCTTACCGTTCAGCCCGGAGTCTCCGCTGCTGTCTGCGGGAGGAGCGCTAGCGGCGTCGGACATCGTCTGGTTGTTGCAGGAGCGGCTCAGAAAAAACAATGCGCGAGCCTCCGTGTCTGCTGCGCAAGTTCAGTGCTGCGGGTCGAGCGACCGAGCCCCGAGTGTCCCCCCCGAGCGGCCGAGGAAAGAGAGGCACGAAGAGGAGGAGGAAGGAGGTGAAGAAGAAGAAGCTAATGCTAATGCTACAGCGCTGCAGCCACTGCTCTCCGTCCGTGCGCTGGCGCGTCTCTGCGGGAGGAAGCAGCGCGCGGCGCTCCTAGCACGGGCACCGGAGCGGCCTGATGACGTCAGAGGGGGAGGGGGAGAGAGAGAGAGAGATAGGAAGAAAGAAAGTGAGAGGGGGGAATAAGAGAGGGAGGAAGATAGAGAGAGGGGGTGGGGGGGAGGGATAAGGAGACGGAGAGGAAGACGATAGTGTCCGAGAGGGAGAAGAAGAGACAGACAGAGAGGGAGAAAGTCAGAGAGAGGAGGAAAGAGAGAGAGAGAGAGAGAGAGAGAGTGGTGTGGTGGGGAGATCGTGCAAGAGAGGGAGGAGAGAGAGAATATATATATATAGTGTAAAACTGATCATAACATTGAAATCGATTGTAAATATAATTTGATATATTTTTGACCCGATAAACACAAACCTTCTGATTCGATTTGGTAAATTTTACTCACATAAGTTCAGAGAAACTTAATTTACTCCAACTTCACGTTTTTTTATATGAATTTATATCAAAACAATCAAACTTATAAACAAAAAGTAATAAAACAGTCAACATGTAAACTGATATTTCATTTTCATAATCGCCTACAAAGGAAATCTATCCATTTGTTTTTAAAACTTTATTTCATTATTTATCTATTGACACGTTTGATTCTTCACTTGCAATGTTGAGGTTTTTCAATAAAGCATTTAAGAGGGAGTGTGAGAGCAAGAGACAGTTAGAGAGGAAGGGGGGGAATATGTAATGAGCTTAAAACAAAACTCCTCCAACACATGCGATGAAATGTATATAAGATCAGGATCTATTATCGATTGATTACAGACTGATATCAGTATTAGTGGTGACTCAGGGGAAGTAGGAGCACACACACACACACACACACACACAGGACCACGTCACTTCCATTCTGAGTCTTGAGCAACCGCACACAGAGCATGAAGTATTTCATTGCCCATGAGACAGATCAGGTTCAGATTCACAGCTGGAATCTTTCCTAAAGGCATTTTGTAGAACGTAAACAAAAGATTTTAAGATACACAACACGAGGGCCGAGTTGAGCACAGAGACTCACTGTTGGAACATGCTGCTGAATGAATGAATGACTATCACTTGCCAAATTCCTTTTTAAAAAAGGCACGATTCTATATATTCTAGATAAAGTACTAAACAGTTATGGACCCTTATTAAAATCTGGGTCAAAATACCCCAGTGACGGTAAGTTTCATTTCTTTCATGTATTTTATTTTAGCTATTTCTCTTGTTTATTTGCTCCAACTTTCGTTCATGTTAGATTTTGTATTGTATCATTTGCAGTCTCTGATATAAAAAAAAAAATCTTATCTTGGATGTTATCATTTATTTTTATTTGCCCTGTATGAGAAGCACTTTGTTACAGCTGTTTTGAAAGGAGCAATGTAAATAACTTTATCTATAGAGCACTTTTCAGCACATAAAAAAAAAAAAAGTGCTGCACAGAAGAAAGTACATAAATAACAATTGGAATAATAATAATAGAGATAAGACTGGCACCCTGAGTAAATTCAGGGATCTGCTTTTGACTTGGACTTAAAAGACGACGCTCTTTCCTCAGGCAATAATATTCAGAGCCTTGGGAACCCGATGGTAAAAGATCAGTTTGAGCTTCTGCATCTGAAGGTGTCCACATCTCTGATATCAGCTGTTTAGAGTGTAAACAAACATCTCCCCTCTTGATATTCTGACAACAGACCACTCAACCTTGACAAACACATTGTTTTGCGGTCAACACCTGTAACACAAAATGAGATGTTAACAACGATTGAATCCCAACGACCATCAAGCAATCACAAGAATGCAAAAAGTAGTTTATTATCTTCACTGTCATAGAATAAAATTGTAGTTATACATTACTAGAGGCATCGATTTAGTCTGAACTCTCCACATTTTAATTTTTAAATACGGCGTGGTGACATCAACTGCTGCAAATCCAAGTGCAACGCGTTGCACCATCACATACAGTACAGGAGCAGTAATAATGCCTGCAGTCGTTTTTTGAGCAAACACTCTTACGTGACTTAATGCCTCAAATAATGTCTTCTTTTTTAAACTGCAGTCTTTACAACACAGACAAGTACTTTAGTTGGTGCGGTAATTAAGTCCAGTGTCAAATCAAAAAAAAGAAAAGAGTTTTCCCTGTTGTGAAGCACGGTTTCAGAGCTGTGGTAACAACCATGGAAGGACAAACTTTTAAGATCACTCTGAAAAGATGTGAGGTCCAGCTTCCTTTCACAAAATAGGACGGAACAAATCTGGTGACTTTGCTTAAATATAAATATGACAATCATAATATTTATCTTTGAATAGGCTATCTCTTATACCTGACTACCGTGGAGTAGAAAACAAAAAGGAGGAAGAGGAACCGATGCACAGAGATGTCAAGACACAGAGCCAATCCGAAAAGGAAATGATAAGACTAATAAGACCCTCTCTTCTAGAGACTAGACCTATCTGGCCAGCCAGAGCCTCAAGCCGGGACAGTGGGTGAGATGACGCCTCACTGGACCGGGCTTTGAATCTGTGACAGTACGGAGGTGCTGCTCAAACTCCTGGAGGAGGCGACCGCCATTTCCTGATCAGCAAGTGTGTAACGAAAACTGTGAGTGTACTTATGTGACCGTTGAGATGAGACGTGAGAAGAGACTCAAAGAATACTATGACAGTATGACGGATGAATTAATAAAAAGGTGTATACACAAAAAAAAAAGAAACTGGCAATTTTTTTTCTTAGAAAAATAAACATTACAATGGCACAGGACAATAAGGGGACATACTAAATAAGTGTTTTTGATTTTCTATCAGGGCCATTGGGGGGAAGGGGAAAAGTTATAAAAATAAGTGTGTCTGTATTCAGAATTTTAAAGTAAATTAAACTGGTTTACCCATGATACCCCAGGGGAAGAAAAAGGGCAGGTGGGCTCGCAAAAAAAAAAAAAAAAAAAAAAAAAACCAAAAAGGAAAGAAATTGGCACAACATCACTTAAAGACAAGGCAGGTGTCACTCTGCCACGAAGAGGCCGATGATGGGCAAGAGCGAGGCTTCCTCTGTCCACATCTAGAACAAAGTGGCAGTCTGGGTCACCCAGTAGCAACGGACAGGGGTGCTGGTTATCGGCGTTACCGCAGATCACTCGGGATGAGGCTGCAGGTGGTACACGGGACATCATCCACGCCAGACCTCACCCTGTGGTTAGTTCACTTTATCCTGGAATATGTAGAGGTTGTTGGTCGTGGCCACTGCGATGATGTTGTCCTGCGGGTGCCAGGCCGTGTGGAGGATCTTCTTGTTGAAGTCCAAACTGTCCACGCTGATTTCATCCTTCTTGCGCTTGCCGCCGGCACACACCTTGCGGGGCTTAAGGACCTGCATGGGCTTGCTGTTTTCCCGGGACGCCTCCAAGGTCACGTCCCGCCTCTGGCCGCGGTCGAACATCCGGAAGAAGTTGTTGTATGAGCCGGTCATCACCACACTGATGGGGGGGATATGAGAAAGATGTGTAAGAGTTTAGCACCAGTTATCTTTGAGTATGTAACATCTCTGTAGTTTCAGAGAAAATCAGGGTAAGAGACTTAAAATTGACTTTCTTTACATGGACGACAATAATCCAACTATTGACCTGATTCTGAATAAGTTTATACAAGATGCTAATAGGAAGTTCTATTCATATTCTTGTTCACATGTTTCAGAGCATAAACTGACAACTCGTTTCTTCCAACATTCACAGCAAGAATTTTAAAACCTCAATCTGAATTCCTTTAAACAAGTACATGTGGATAATATATGACTGAATGCCATAAGTGGAATTTTCAGACAGTACAACAGGTTTAAAGAAGTGCATTAGTCAAACAAAAGAGGTTAAATTGAATATGCAGGAATCTGTGCAAAGACGAGCTCTACCAACATCAGGTTTCATGGTGTCATTCTCTCTACCTGCTGCATATCCTCACCTGTCATTTCCATTCCAGCAGCATTCAAACTTGTCAAAGATGCAGTCGTTCTCGTAGAGTGAGCATAACTTGCTCCTCAGGTACTCGTGAACCTGAAACCATCAGAGACAAAGGCTCGGATGAAATATGAATAATATGCAGGTTTATCAGAGTATGTCCATGTCTCATTTATCACAACAACAAAAAAAAAAAAGACTGGGCACGGCCCAATTTGATACGTTATGGTGCCACCTAGTGGTCACCATGTAGAATTGTAAGGAATGGTTAAGGGGAAAAACAAGGTGGCCTGTGCAGACAATAAGAAAACAATAAGAAAAAGCCGAAATAATTCTGAAACTCTGCAAAGCTGCTCATAACCTGTGTATTAAACTTGACAGCACTCACCTGATGGGTCTCCACTGGCCTGTTCTCCATGTTCAGGTCCCAGATCTTCACAGACAAGTAGTCTCTGGTCATCATGTAGCGTCCGTTGTGGCTAAACTTGACGTCAGAGATCGAGGATATGATCTCGGAGAAGAAGGAGCGATTGCTGGGATCCTCTGGCTCCTCGAACACTGGAGCAGAGAAGAGAGCATGTCACAAATACAACTAAGTAAGTGTTTTAAGTGAAACGTCTGTGTGAGAACCTCTTCGAGTCAATTTGTGATGATTAAAAAGATACTCACGTTTTGAGTGCTTGTCACAAAGTGCTGAAGCCCTCATGTCACACAGACGAATGGTTCCTTTGCTGCTGCTGTAGACGAAGGTGTTACACTGATGAGGATGGAACTCAGCCGCAGTGATCACCTCCGTCAGCTCCTCCATGTTGGCAGGTTTAATGTCAACAATATCTGAAGAGCACGGTTAAGACGAACAAACCTTTCCAAAGTTTAGAACATGGACTCCCCTGGTTTAACTATACGTGATAGACTGTGCAGTGGCATATAGTACCACTCACATATGTAAAACAAAGGTCAACAGACAAACATGTCTTCATGTATTTAAAGATACTGAAGCTGCGGTCAGTGATCTCGAGGTTCCAGAGGTTGATGCGGAGGTCGTCCGCAGACAGGTAGGTCTCCTCGTCGCTGTTGACTGAGATAGAGTTGATATGGTAGGTGTGGGCATTGGCAAACACCCTCCGTGGACTGGCCTCCACCATGAGGTCCATGGGTATTAAAACCGGTACCTGAGATGAGAACAGAGGACATGAGCTGAAATCCAGGCAAGACATTTAAAAGCTTGTGGCACATTTATTTTGTCTTCCAAAAAATCTATGCTAGTACAACATTTTTTGTACTAGCATAGATTGAGATTAGAGCTGTTCTGATATTGTAGTTGCCTCAGGTGCTGCAGAAAATGTCGGGTTGGGTATCAGTATACAACCGTTGATGTACCGATCCTATACCACGTCTTTAAAGTACACTGGTTCCAACCAGATAAAACTGAAATATTATTTCCCAGCAAATGATAGGCTCTAAAGTAAAGCGGTTTTGATGCGTTGCCGCTGGCAGAGGCTGTGTGCCATGGAAGTTATTTCCAATTGTGTAGTGTGAGCCAGAGCTGACATAAACGTCAACAATCTGGCAATATTTCAAGCTGGAAAGTCCCACAAGTAAAACGGCCGTATGCAAGACTTCCTTTTCAAAGGTTTGTTTATTCATCTTCTTTCTCAGTTGTCACATTCCAGCTAGATCATACAAAAGGTTATGTGTTGTATGTATTTGTTATTTTAAAGGGTTGAATCTGAGTCAGGTAGCAAAGAGCTGTTAAAATATGTTATAGGAGTTGTTGTTTTATATAAATACACTTGTATTGGATCAATTCTCGGTAATGGCAGATACGCAAAGTATTTGAGTATAGATCTTATACATCATACAAAGCTATTACCTGCGAGGATGCACTTTGACAGTTACTAGCCCCACACCTATGTTGCACCCACACATGCCGTTTCAGTAGCTCTGTCTGATGAGACTCCCTCTGATGAATCTATTAGTCATGTAAAGACGGTGCTTGACTAGTTTTGTCACACCCATTAGGGAAGGGAAGCTCAGACCCAAGTTTTAGTTCTAAAACTTTTGTGTTCTCTGTATAAACGGCTTTTCTTTTTTTTTTAACCGCTCCCAGGTTGTGTTGGATTAAAGTACTCACCCGCAGTGACGTTATAGTGTTTGGATCTTTGTAGCGTCCATCCTCCTCTTTGAGATTATAACCCTCTGGTCTCTTGTCTCGTTCACTGATTTTCCATAACTTAATTGTCTTATCTGAAAAAAGTGGAGTGAAAAAGAGGAAATTGCTCAGATAATATTTAATCATTTCCCCTAAGTGTTAAGAGATTTATTAAATTCTCCAGTATAAATGGTTTTATCTCACCTCTGTTAAACATCTGATTATGTGCCAAATAACTAACTCACCATTAGTTGACAACAGGAACTGAGCGGCGTTCTTCTGAGGAAGCCAGCGAATCTTGTTGATCTTCTCTTCAATTTCCAAACTCTTCAAGTAGTCGAACTCTGGCTCGTGGCTCTGGAAAGTGCTGTAAACATTGTATTCGCTCCGGAACTGAGGCTGACTCTTATTCTGTCAGGAGTCAGACAAAATATCAGAAATAAAAAAAAGTAGCTGATGTTAGACGAGAAGAGGACAGTTGGATGACTTTTGTAATAACTTTTTTAAATAATGCCAACAACTAAAGCATTTAACAGGCTGAGATCTAAAGCAGAATAGTCTCATGTGTTTTGTAAAACATCCTAATAACTGAATTGTTCCCAAAATATGTTGGAAAAAAAATCGATAAAAGATAAACTATACCTCTATTTCCTGCTGGAAGATCACGACGCGCCCACCCTTGTCTCCTGTGGCCAGCAGCTCCCCCGTGTGGTTAAACTCAACTGTGGAAATGATGTCCGCTGCAAAACAAACACAAACATGGAAGCTTACATCCGTAACAATGTCATTTTCAGATTGGGTGTACGGAAATAGAACAACCTCTTAACGATACAAAAGACAAACCCTAACTAACCCCGTTTTTTAACGGTCTGGGAATCAGAGCGCATGAGATGGATGAGTGTGTCGGCCGGAGACGAACTATGTAGAGCAGACGGGGAAGGATTACTAACCTAGTTTCTCTCTTTTCTCTCCCCATCCTCACTCTATTTCCCCCAGCACTAGTGTGCTGCTCTATACTGAAGCATGCTCTTTCTCCCTCAACACACACAAACACACACACTTAACCCTTTGTTGGCCAACGAAGCAGAAAGACAATGCTGCTAAAGGTTGTAGCAGGAGGTCTATGTGAACGTTGAGCTCCCTGCAGCTCAATGTAAGATCTAATACATGTGACCCAGTATTACGGCTACTTGAGGAGAGGACTGTTTACGGAGTTATTTGTTATTATCCATCAGCCTTCATTAACTGTATTACCACAACAGATCCTTTTATATTATAGTTAGAAAGTAACTATATAGAGCTGCTCCTGAGGAAACTGTAAGTGGGTGCAAGGACATGCTGCCTTTGCTAACTGCCCTCGGCGTGGATTGAACTCTGAACCTTCTGATTACAAAAGAGCAGTGTTAACCTACGAGTGACCATACACTCAATATATATGCTGTATCAGCAGGGGTGAGAATATAGTGTTTGGTTAGACCATTTTGAAAATAAAGAGTATTTGTAGAACATTTCAGACCGAAAAATCACACGTTTTGATCATGTTGGCATGACTGTGCACTGTAGAGTGAAAAAGCAGGCAACATTTTTACGTAAGTTTTTAGATGTAAACCATGTGCACCTATAGAAAGGACCACCCACCCTGACAAGAGCAACACAGTGCATCACAAGTTCAGACTTTAACTTGTGTCTCAAAAATGGAGGCTTCTCTTCAAACCAGTAGAAACATTTTTGGAAAAAAAATGTCGGATGGTGTATTCATGTGGTATCAGAATAAAAAGGAAAAAGGAATCAGTTCCCGAGGGGATCAATTTATGTGAAACCTTCTCGACTCCAAATTCCCACAAGAAAACAAAACTGTTTTGCAACAGTGGTCATATTAAAACCCCATCAGTCAGCATTCCAATTCTAGTCAGCACCCAGAAATAGTAAAACAATAAGTTATGGTTAGGGCTATTAGACTGTGGTGATCGGCTATAGTCGAATTTCCCCAACAGTTTGGTAATATTTTTTACATATAACAGGCTTCGAGTGTTTTGAGACATTCTTTTATGTAGAGCTGTTTGCGGCTCTTTAACTCGGTGTCACTCTCCCTTACTCAAACACTTTTACTTGTAAGTCATGGTCGCACAGGCCATAAGCCGCATTAGTAGAATACCTCCCATTTTCTGTGCTGTCAAAACAGCCATTAAGTTTTACCATCCTCACAGACAGCCAGACCAGGGCAGGCAGGGAGAGCTAGGTTTAACCCCGCTCTCTGTGTACCTGTCACTCAGGATCTGTTGTGCAGGGCAGTGAGCTGTGTGCGAGCTCACTGCACAATCACAACAATCATTAATCTAATTCCATGGGAAACGCTGACGATGCTGCTTTTCTTCACACAAGTTGCAGAAATTTTGGGCTCTTCAGATGTTAATGTATATCTAAGTTATGGCAAAAATCCCTACTTTGCTTTTACAGTTTAAAAATGAGATCAGATCAGGCTGCACAATGCATCATCCGTTTCGCCTGTTCAATACAATACAAGTTTAACAAGGTACAGCTACTCCCAGATAACGCTCCCTGTGACCGACAGTTATGAAACAGGGCAGACGACTCTCCACTTTGCAGAGCGCACACACATTCATATAGAGCGTGTGGGGGCGGCACTCATACAGAGTCTCCTTTTTGTGTCATATCTGTTTTAGGTACAAAAGAAAATGAATCCTGTAAATGTGAAATCATTTAAAAAGGCTAATATTAAAGAGTATCTACCAATGATAAAAAGAAACAAACAACAAGGAGAGAACAGAGAGGGAGTGCAGATGTAACATTAGTTATTAATGAGTAATGGCAGCCAGTATCTCTGCGTGAATGCTGCACGAATCAACAACGGTGTATGATTTTGTCTGTCACTCTGAAGAGGCATGTGTTAAGTGAGCGAAAACATACCAGAGCTCTGTAGAACATCATGAGCAGAACCACATTTTTGTTTTAGAGTAAAGCACGTTTTCATTCTTTAGATTCCAGCTTAGCATTTTAAAAACAGACTGTGCACGAGAGCTGGCGTGAGACAGAAATGTCTTTAAATTATTTAGGGATAGAAGACTGAAAGGTGCAGTTGGTAGCCTGGTTTCTAGGTTTTTACGGTAAGCATCGGCCCTCTAAAAGTATCCGAGAAGGCCAAGGTCTACTCCTCTCACACAGAGGCTTCAAGCTAGTGTTGGTTGCTGGAAGACGTCACTATGGCTGAGTCACAGGCTTGAGAGCTGCTGATTCCTGCATTAGCTGAGACGGTGAACATGAGGAGGATGAAGGGGAGCACCTGGGTCGAGCGGAACAGAGTAGGGAGAGAGGAGGCTCATGCTAACTCTCGTTTAATCTCCATGAATTTAATACAATTGATTTAAGATGCGAAATAATAACTGAAGATTTAGACTGAATGAATGTCTGATGAGTCATGATCAGGCTGAAACATAAAGTCATCAGGTGCAGCAAGTGTAAATCTTTTTGCATCTCTTGTGGTGCAGCCATCCAACCGCAATTTGACAGAAAGACCAAAAATAGCACTGTGCCTGAAGAACACACACACACACACACACTTCCACATTCATTTCAATGAGTCAACTGCTTTGGGACAGAGGGGCTGCTCCCATAGACGGCTCCAGCTAAAGCACAGAATTAATTCAACTGTCAACACACTGCACTGGCCAGTCAAGCATGTACTCACACGCTCAAGGTAAAATACCTAAAGTCGTGAATGGTTAAAGCATTCTGCTGATTCTACTGTTTACCTTGCAGTCATTGCGACAGAGGGAAAAAAAACTACTGCTGCTGCTGTGACAGCTCTGTACATATACTGTGTAATAGGAGTAAAAATGACTGGGTAGTGTCTGCCATGTTTGGATACAACAATCTGCATCACAAGCCACTTGGCCTGCGGCGGGCCCTGTTACCACATTTCCCTATTGTTGGGAAACCTGCACTGCACCATGAGCAACTGAGATGGGACTCAGTGATGTAGGTAAAGCAAATAGCGAATGCTCTTCACTGCAGCTCTTCCTCCAACCAACCCAATGTGGCTGCTACTAAATACATAAACAACCTGCCGTCAAGTCAAGGTTATATTTTCACTGTTCACACTTTCTGTACAATTTAAACTCATTGACAACAAGGCAACACTTTCTGCAGTGGAAATTATTTAATCAGCAACAGCACTAAGTGTTTGGCTTGTGTTATCGCTACTTTCACACAGGAATTATACCTACAACACAGCCAAGGATTAAGGTAGCAGGAGGCTGTCTGATAAAAATAAGGCGAGAGTGCAGGAGTGGAAGCAAAGTCACACAGGGGCCGCAAAATTTCTCAAATATTCAGACAGTAACCTTGATAAAAGCGGCCCTTCTGTGTTCCTCTTCATAAAAGAGCAGACAGAGACGTCAAAGCTGGATTATGGGTTGGGCGAGTCACAGTTAAGGTAAGGACTAGAGCTGCACAATATATCTCATCGCGATATCAACATACACGATATACGAATTGCAAAAGACTACTTGAATCGCAATAAATGGTGTTTTATGTACCATGCATTCACACTTTGCAGGTCAATATATTTGGCCAATCAGATGGAGCCCTGCTGCCCAAGATAATAAAGCAAAGATATTGAGATGTGCGTGTCCAGGTTTCTGCAAAGAGTATTGTGAGCTGCCTGCGTCACATTTGGTGCCGCCTCCCGGGACAAATTGAGATCTTTCTCTTTAGTTTAAACGTTGATTTGTTCAAATTGACGCCACAATATCAAAACGTATCATCACATAATGATCAATACTTTCCTTAAATGATCGATCAGCCCGTCCAGCTCATTCCCCTTCCTCTCTCACCAACACGCAGAGTCAGTGACTCACACAAAAACAGCCTCAATGGACATACGTAAAAACTCACACTGGGTAGAAACAGAATTTTTAAACCTAGACAACGTATGGAGCCTGAGAAGATGGCGGGACTCGGTTGGCATTGCGCAGCACAGGTGATAGTTAATTTTTGTTATGTCCAAACATGTAAGAAAAGCAGTATGACTAACACTGTATGCTTAAGCATTTGTTTATTTATCGCAAGTTATATCGTCATCTCAACATTCAACAATGTTATCACATATCAAGTGTTTTGCTAATATTGTGCAGTTCTAGTAAAGACGCATTATATTATTGAGCCACACCATGGAGTGTGCAGTACCGCTTGTCAACACAGTTAAATCATGTCATAACCTATAAAAGAAAAGAAGGAACTGCACTACTTTTTATTTCACAAATAACATTTCTCCCAGTTTCCCATTCACGTTTAAAATATAACATACCTTCAGCAACGTCATCATCAATGGCTCCTTTAACCTGAGAGAAGCACCACTGCATGTCACCTCCAGGTCCTGCAGATATATAAAAAAAGGAAAAAATACTGACTGATTGCACGTTTATTACAAATCATTAGCTGTAATTTGAAGCTTTCCAATGTTGCGGTTCGAAATGTTTCTTCTTCCCCCGTTATAACTAAGGCAGAGCATTAAAACTAATTAAACTGAGAACATGTTTGGACTTTCTTTACATGTACATGCAAGTATTTCAAGAGAAACACCTCCAGGGATAAATGAAATGTTGGAACCATAGTGAGATAACAGAGCTGTAGAGAATATTTGTGTGATCGTACTTGTGCACACATTCTCTCACAAGTTCTATTGATCTAATACAAATAATCAAGCTTTACATGCTAACCATAAACTGAATAAATGCATTGAGCGAATACCTGCAGAGCATTTTTACCGTCTCTTTAAATATGTGAGCCGGTGGTTTTCTTTCTAAGATAAAAGGTGGATGAAAAGCTATTAATAAATTATGATTTATCTGCAGATCATAGCGACAATCGGTGGATTCAGTCTCGAGGCTTCCTGCTTTTGAGCGAAGTTTAATGTTATGGTATGTCGATGTCGAACCTGTTGAGGCGAGTGATACGTGGTCATTGGCCTCGCAACATGTCATTGCTCAACCCCTTTTGAATTCCACACATTTGTGCACGTGATCATTTATGTTATTACACAATTTAAAAAAAAAAGGTGGTGTCACTAGTCAACAGCAATGGCTGCAGGTAGTGGAGCAGCTCTGCAGAATTACCAAGGACACGAATGACTCACCGTGGTTTCATCACACACCAGTTCTGAAAGGAATCATGGTTTTAAAACAAAAAGGTGTAGCCCCCCCCCCCCCACCCCACCCCTACAGTAATGACAGGCAAGAAAATGCATAAAGCAAACAGGTGTTGCAATATGGGATTCATGTCACCCGTGAGTTTCTGCAGGAGGATAATGTGCAATGGCTGAAGACCAGTGTCCCTTTCCCCGCCCAAAGGGAGTGAACGCGTTTTACTGAATATCTCACCAGTGACCTAATATTTCCATCAATCAATCAGAATTGAGACGAAGCCAATTGTGGTTTCTCTACATCCACAACTCGCGTATCAGCTGATGAATGAAACGTGAAACGCTCCGCGCGGCTAAACGAACCCATGACTATCCGGGTGCAATCTGCCGGGAGGGGTGCTTTCCCATTGAAGTGTATTAATATCTGCACGCGTCTCTTTCTCTGGAGTTTTCAGCCATTTCAGCCAGAAAAACTGCACATTACACGAACGAGGGGCTCGCTCCGCCTGCAGCAGGCCCGGGGAGCTAGCCTGCATGTGGGCAATGTCAAAGTTTGAGCTAGCGTTAGCTCGCCCGTCTTGTCAAGCCAGTCGTAGCCCCGTTTCAGAAATTTGTTCCCCGGGTAGAAGCTGTCGGGTTCCCCCTCTAGCTACACGTTTTATTCCCAAATCTTAGCAACGCTGGGGATGATTTAGATGAAAAGGCCATTGCCAATTTCGAGAATCAACCCCGAGAAGTTAGCAGCACTGTCACGGGTAGCTGTGTTTGGCTAGCGCAGGGCTAGCTTGAAGAGACTGGTCCCGGGCCGGCGGATCATGGTAAACAGCTAGCCGTGTGCTAGCAGCAGCTGGCTAGCTAGCTGGCTAGTTAGCTTTAGTCGGCAAAAAAAAAGAAACAGGCCAGATGGGCGACGGCACTGCAGCTTGCTAGCTAGCGTTAGCATGGGCTAAGTTTGGTTATGCTAAGTGCCGCTAGCTGAACTGACACTCGGCTGCTAGCGGAGCCTCGCAGCCGTCGGTGCAGACAAGTAGCCGGGGCGGAGGGAGGCTGTGGAGCCGGGCGGCCCCGCTGGTTCGGGGGGTTTTGTCCGAGCTGTGGTTCAAATGAATTACCTGCCATGACGAGACAGACACTGGAGCCTCCGTCAGTCACGATCCTGCTCCCACTCCCACGCGCTGGCTCGTGGGACAGGAACTTTCTCTTCCGCCGTGTGTTGGTTTGCACAAACCTGGCTGTGGTGCGCACAATTCACCGCAACACCGATGTTTTAATGAGGGAGGTTCTCCGGTGCTTCCCGCTCCTCTCTCTCTCCGTGTCTCTCTCTGACTCTCGCCTTCTCTCGCTCTCTCTCCGTCTCTCGCTCGCCCCCTCGCCGCCGGCTACTTCGCGTCTATGGAAAGCCAGACGGTCCAAAAACACGTGTATTTGTAACGCGCAAACTCCATGCAATAATTTCATATAATTTAGCATGTATGTTTATGTGTGTATGTACTGTATGTACGTATGTGACATGTGGTTTGTTAGTGCATGCATGTGTGTGTGAATGTATGTGTATGTACATCTGTGTTTACCTCTATTGTGGAAGAATTTGGACATGTGTGTGTATATACACATGTATGCAGATAACTCCGCGATTGACGTCATTCAAACGTAATTATACAGAACACACACGTGAACAGTAATTAGGAAAATTCTGTTTCATTTTGTGACAAATCTTCACTGTAGATAAACCAGGTAGAATGAACACAACATTGTCTGACTTCACTCTGCACTGTCGACTGTTTATAAAAAGCTGTGCAACGCATCGTCCAGCACACAAACAATAAAATGAGATACAGTATATTGTAGAAGCATCTTGTAGCTGCAGAGCATCAACACAGGACAAGAAAACAGAGCATTGACCTAGAATAATAAATCAACTTGGACTTCACAGTGTTTAACATGAAATATGAGCTTTTTCTGTGGTGCACCGGAGGAAAATGATGTTTGGTTGTAGAATGCTCATCTGTTTCTCTTTGTATTAACTTCACACTTGTGCCCAGAAGTAAAATCCAACTTCATATAATGTTGCAGCTTGCGATCAACAACCGTCAGTGTTGCAAAGCCAGGTTCTAGACAATTCATGATTTTGGAAACCGAAGAAATGGGTTCAAGAGAAGATAGACTTTTACCTTATTGATTATATACATCGTTCAATGTGTATTATGTGCACAAATCAGCATATAGTAGTATCATTATAATACAAGCAAGTGCAACTTTCTGAATCTTTATTGACCTGCATGACAATAGAAATCCTCATTGTAGAAGTATTTAATTGCCTGCCAATATTTTTGTTAGCTTTTGTGTTATTGCCAGCGAGTCGTGCCAAAGGAGCCACAGTCTGCTGGCGGACTCGGGAGACGACTGACGAGCTCGTAGCACCACAAACACAGAGGCCTTAAGATGTGTAAGTGATGGTTTCACCACCCACACGGACACTTTCTCTTGTTCAGACGCAGTGAGCCCCCTGACGAGAAGAGACACTCAGCAGAGAGAGGCAGGAATGTGAGGGAGAGGAACATTTCTTCGCCAGAGGCTTGTTAAGTCAGAGTAGAACTGTCACAACCGTCAGCTGCAACGTCTTATTAGACTCGGTGAAGCTGTCGATTCACTTCCAGACACGGGCGTTCTGACCCACTTCACCTTTCAATGATGTAAAAAAAACTTTGAAGCTAAGAAATACAAGGAACGTAGAGGAGGGTAACGCACAGCCCTGTTGAAGGCCTCAGACTAAGAGCTGGCAGACTCAGTTCAAAGTGGATCCATCTTTAGATCTGCAGTGTGCCTCCACTGGGACCCCATCTGTGCTAGTTTGTGAAGGATTATTGGGGCCTGTATTGGTGGGGCCTCCCTAAAAAGAAAAATGGCGGCACCTGTGTGGGATATTTGGCTTCATTTCAGTAAATCTGTGAGGGAGTGGAGACGCGTTGTTACAGTCTATGGCAAAAAGTGACAATGGTAACATTCTGATGTTTAGCAGGTGTAATATTTATCATGGTCAGCATCTTAGAGTGTTGATGAGGTCATATCGGATGAACTGAACCTTTAAGTTCCACTCCAGTCGAAATTTTACAGTTTCCAGTTTGGTGTGTTGAGGCAGAACTGGTCTTCCCATCAGCCCGAGGGCAGCAACGCACAATGAAAACAAGACTTTCAAGTCATATCCAGAGCTCCACAATGTGCATAAATTACACAAGTTAATTTTAGACTCTGGCAGACAACACAGCGATTCAATGGGCAACTTGGGATTTCCATCAAGCTGCAGTTGCTCCCAAGAGGAGTGAAACTATTTTCCAGTTGTTCTCTTGCAACATCAGTAAACTACTGCCGACATTAACATCATGTAAAGTTATCCCTCTTCCTCACTGTCATAGCATATCAAACCCATCATGCTTTAGGGTTAATAAACATCAGAGAGGATAAGGATCACTTCTTTCTACCATTACTTTACTTCTCAGTCAAATGCCGTGTGTTTGCAGTCTCTGTCAGTCTGTTGAACATCTTGATGGAACTGCTTTTGGCATTTTGTCCACTAGAGGGAAACCAAGACGTTATGACTCGGTAAACAATGAAACCAGAAAACCCAGTTTTTCCATGAACTGCCACGGACCTTCATCAAACCAGGCAAATAAAGTGAGAGACAGCAGAGGCTCCTGTGGTACGTGCCTGATGCCTGCTTCATCTGTGCTCTGTCTACCGGCAAATGTTTGTAGAAAATACCCCCAGATTCTTTGTTTTTGTATAAACAGTGGAGGAATCTGATGTCTTTTGTTTGTTGGCTGTATTAAAAGACCATCCCGATGATGTCTAAGCTTTGGGTTTTTAATGTATTCTTCAAAGCTACTATTCTTTACAGTGGCAATATCAATATTCAGTTTAATATCTGTCCATAAGGACCAGGCCTTATAACACCAGATAGATATGTAATAACACCCAGAGGCTTGTAGCATAAATATTGCACGGTGTCAGTCATGCATGTGTATCTGTGCTGCATTTGTGTTGTGTGTGGCATTATGCACAATTCATCATCTTCAGGTGCAGCACCAACAGTACAGAGGAGTTTTCTGTTTGTAATGAGGATTCAATTCAGACAATTTGATGAAACCTTGATAGATAGATAGATAGATAGATGGATAGATGGATAGATGGATAGATGGATGGATGGATGGATGGATGGATGGATGGATAGATGGATAGATGGATAGATAGTAATTTGCACCTTCAGGCCTAAACTGAAGGCTTGGATTTATATCCTCCTCACCACCACCAGTCCAGAAGGGGGCAGTGTTGCCCAGGATGCTCACTCTGGTGAAGGATTGAACTCAAACGTGGCTGAGGTTAAATTTACTGCAAGTAAGAAAATAATAAAAATACATTTAAAGTAATATCAAGGCTGCCTATTCAGACGATTTGATTAAACATTAGTAGGAGCTATTTGTGGTACTTTATCTGTGTATGAATCATTAATTCTAATGTAATTATAAGTATTATTTGGATGTATTACATTAGGCAACAAAAATAGATAGATAGATAGATACTTAGGTAGATAGATAGATAGATAGATAGATAGATAGATAGATGGCAGACAGACAGTGCATGTGCGCGTCCACGTGTCCGCCAACCCACTGCAGGCGGTGCAGGCCGAGCAGGGGAGGGTCATAACGGGGAGTGTCCCGGGCCACAGGCATAAACAGCGGCTCTTCTCTGCGCTGCTCCGCCGACCCGACGCCTCTCCGCTCCGCCTGCAGCTCCACACAGTCCCGACCGAACCACAACCGAACCCGTCCGTCGGTTTCTGATCTCTCTGAGCTCCGCGTCCAGGTGAGTGGATCAAACGCCGCTCTGCTTCTCTCTCTCTCCAGGGTGGTGGCATAGATTTCTGCGCAGTAATCCGACGCCTTAATCACAGAATAATGCACCGTTACCTCCCGTGCTTTTGTCCTCCGAGGTGCGCAACCGAGCGTAACGTGGCCATTGGGCTCCTTCCTGTGCGTAAAAAGGTTACGCGTGGTAAAGATGGTGATAAAATGGGTTTAAAACAGGTTGTTTTCTGCCAACCAGGCTTTTCATCGTCCAAACGCAGCTGCTGCCATATATGGACAAGCTGTGGAAACTCTGAAAGGAGCCTGAAACTCACTGGTCCCACCTTAAATTAACTCTGATCAGTGTGTGAACAATGATTTCAGACTACACAGACACGAGAGAAGGGAACAAGTTGAGTTAAGCTGCTTTACAGTAAAATAAAAAGAGGATAATTGACTGAGCAGCTGAGGAGGAGGCAGGAGGAAGCAGGAGGAGGCAGGAGGAAGCAGGATGGGGTCTCCTCAGCAGCTGCCTCTTCTGTTGAGAGGAGGCATCTCTGGTTGCTGTGGGAACACACAACCAAATAGTGAGCTTGAGGAAGTTGCTCACAGCATCCTGTATGTGTGTGTGGGTGTTTGCAGCAGCAGCCGCAAGCTGTGTGTCAGACAGTGTGGTCCATATATGTCTGTCTCACACATGTCTCCAGCCAATCAGGAACCCCCACACTCAGCTGTGCAGGCAGACAGAGTTTATGGGATGCCTGAATTCAACCGCAGAGCTGCACCCATCCTCTGTTTCAGCCTCAAACAACTGTGTGGACTCTACGGGACAGCTGAGCTGGTCTGCAGACGTGTTATCCTGAGTGAGAGAAAGGAAATATTGATAAAATCATCATGTTAATCACACTCATCATCTCATTTTTGGCGACCGGCCTCATCTGGGGCAGGAAGCACGGCGGTAAACACGGATACAGTGAAGTCGCCAACAAGTTTCCATGTGCCGCCCTCTGCCAGCCGGAAATCCTAAATTTAGGAGATTGTCCCTCGCATGAAAAATGACAGCACGTCTTCTTGTTTCCTGACAAAGAAGCCGTTGTGGTTTTGCAGCAATTGTCCTCCTTGTTTTCTCATAGCTGCAAAAGAAGATTCACATTGTTGTGCTGCTGTAAAACGCGTCAGGGAGGATGATATGGAAATATGAGCTGTCCATATTCAAACTGGGCTATGGCAGCTGAGGTTAAATATCATTGTTTCAAAGTTTGAATACGTGTATGTCAGTGTGGGCTTGAAAACAACAGTTACTTTCAACATTTTAACCGAATTACGCTTAATTTTAATGGGAATCATCAGATGTCTCTTTCCAACTGAAGGTTTAAGTTCTGTAAACGGTGGCAGATGAGAGAATCTTTGAATCAGTATCATGTGTCATGATGTAGGGCGTGAAAATGTCCCGTGCTACGGACTTTGACATTTTTGCATCACATGCAGCCCCTTCAGGAAGGGTTAGACTTCAGTTCTGAAAGCAGATAAAACCGGTTCCTGGTGACACAGCCCGCTCGTATCCTTTAATAACCATCTGTGTATCAGGGCTGTTATTTACAGAGTCATAAACAGTCATTTTGGTTCTGCTTGTTCTACATTGTGCAAACAGACGAAAGGGAAGCCGAGCGGTGTGTAGGGGCTGTTAAAGTGTCGTGTCCGTGTCATCTGATGTGTTCCGGGCAAGTTGCGGAGCAGCTGAAGAGACCTCGAGAGTCTGAGAGGGGAGTGCACGGAGAAAATGAGTCATCAAGAATCTCCCTCCCTGAGGGAACAACCTTTTTTCTTTTGGGAGAATCTCAGTACAGACGTTCAGTTTGAGCCCAGGAACCCAGATTTCACACATAACTATTTCTGTGCTTGTTTTTGACTCCAACACACAAATCACAAGGGTGCCACTGTCACAAGAATCCACTTTTCACTATCTGCTTAATGGATCAAGTGGTTGTGTTTGACTCAGGCCCCGAGCGGGGGGCAGACACAAAAGAGAGGCTGGTGAAAATGGGGGAGGGGAGTGAATAACTGTGGATGGAATGACAGGCCCACTCCCTGTTTGTTTGGGGCACAAAGAGGCATGAGGGTGTAGGTACTCCACAAATATCCCTGCAGAGCGGTGGGCTGGCCTGCGGACGACGCCTGCTCCTACCAGCAGGCCTGCATCAACCGAAAGTCATGTGACCTGGTCTATTTAAACCTAGGGCTGTGTGTGTTGAGTCAAACCACCGTCTGTCCAGTAGCTGCCTTCAGACACGCACTGAACTCCAGATTATCTCCTGAACTGATCCCCAATGTCAGGGTTAGTCGCTGCAGGTTGTCTCTAGAGGTTTTCCTTCCACATCCCTCATCAAAACTCTGGATAATGTCTCAAGTGTGGACGTGTAATGGACGTTTGAAACACGCGATGGACACAAAACTGAAAGGACAAACAAAACAAATGCAAATATCGCTGGATGGAAAGGAGATGTCGAAAAAAACACGTGATTTCTGCAGAAGAAGTTCTACGACGTCATGTCCGTCTGCAGAGTTGATATCTGAAAAAACGGCTTTTCATCCAACCTGGAACATTTAATAATGTTGTTGTTAATTCAGCTGCTGCCCTTCATTAAAAAAATGACACACTGACACAAAGATTTATTCTTTAAAAATGTAAACTTTGTGTCCCTGTTAGATTCTTTAGTTATCATTTCTCTAATATTTAGCTCTGATCCTTCAAAGCGTGAGGTGAACCAGACTCTGATGTTTCCTTTATTAAGTCACAGACAGAATCTAACTCCGGGATGAAGCAGCTTTCATGTGCAGCGACATCACGGGGGGGGGGGGGGGGATCACAGTCAAACACAGTCGTATTTATTCAGCACCACCGAGAATCTGCAGAAAATGAAGTTGCACTAAAGTGAGGTTTTCAGTGAGCGAGACTACTCAGGGTGAAGGTGTGTGTGGCTTCTGTTGGATGAAAAGCACAGTTTCCTTCAACAAGTCAAGTTCTTTCAGACGTCTCTATTTTCAGACTTTGAGAAAGAGATATATGCTGCGTGCTTTTTAAACAGTAATCACGAGGGTTGAGCGAGACACATTTCCCCCCATATGAAAGCAAAGGTGGAAAACTTTACTTCAAGCAACTTAAAAATGAAGTTATCCTGTTGATCTCTGCGCCGGTGTACTCCACGTGTGTCTCATTACTGCAGTTTTAGGTGTTTTTTTTAGGTTTTTATAGGAACGACAGTGTTTTACATCCGTCCCTGTGTTAAACAGGATCCTCTTACTCATCTCACATCTCTGCGTTCAAGCTGTTTGCATATTACAGGGTGTGAGGGAAGTTGAAAATGAATGGTTGTACTGTTATAAAGAAGTAACTGATTTATGACAAGCTGACTGGGAACTTCAGGTCATTGTTAACCTGCGTAGCTGGAAGTGGAAACATATCGTTTCAACCCCTGTCTCTGTGTCGGTGTGTGAACAAGACAACTCCACAGTACGTGGATGGGATTCCAGCTGATTTATTTCTTCGGCTAATCACTCAAAGGTTTAACGTCACAGAAAGGACAGTTCTTCCAACTGTTAGTGTTCCCGTGTGGCCACAGATGCTGTCTGACTTTAGCGGGACTCAGGCGTCACCCAGGTGGAAAACTTCCACCAGGCGTCTTTAGGAAAATTCTGCTTTTTCCACGTCCACCGTCAAACAATAACGACTCATCGTTCCCCAGCAGCCCCAGATCCTCTTGGTCCGGTCAAACCAGGACACAGATGCTGCAGGGTCGTGGAGGTTCAGACTACAACTCCTTGAGGTTGTGTTTTCACCTCCGTCTGTTTGTTTGTGAGCAGGATGACACAAAAAGGACCACACAGATTCCCAGGAAACCGAATGGAATGATGGAACATGGGCCAAAGAAAGAACCCGTTAAATCCTTGGCTTGGGCGCGGATCAGGGCTGATTGCTGTTGTGATTTTATCTTTAACATTGTGAGATTGGGCGTTAGTGGACATTTTCACTAATTCCCCAGGAAAATAATGAGGCATATATAGGGAACTGATATCCATGCAAATAAAAATGTGGATCTAGTGGATTTAAATGTGGTTTCCATAATGGAACTACTGGGCCTTGGCAGAGGTTTGCATTGGAGTTTCAAAATTCAGGAAACTTGACTGTGAAAATGGATGTTGCCAAACCAATCCACATATCTTTCCATGTGGGAACACGCCACAGCTGCTGAACGTGAGTCTGACTGTTGCATAACAGCAGAGATGGGGGGGGAAGGAACCCCACATTTCTTTGGCCTGGCTGCGTCGATTCAGAACCACTTCCCTTTTCCAGGGCGAGCAGCGGATTCCTGCCATGTTTGTGGGCAGAGAAGAATGAACGATTCTTGTTCTAGAGCGGACGGTTAGTCGTGCAAATTGAACAGCAGCGGATCCCAGCAGCATTCCTGTGTAAAAACTAGAATCTGGGTTCATTACGAACTACATGACCTCCAGTCTGTGTTTTTTTTGGTAAATACCTGAGCGAGTGAAATCTGTACAAAATGCAGCCGGAGGCCACAGAAGCTCTTTTCAGAGACGTGACGTTCTACTTTGAGAACACGGCTTCACTGTTGAGAGACTGTTTACAATCTCTGTGCAGTGTTAACTGTGCCAACCATCAATTCATATGGAGCCTGTGTGTGTGTGTGTGTGTGTGTGTGCTGCAAACACACACGCCACTTCGGACCAGTGTTGCTTCACAGAGCTGATTGCCTCATAAGAAACATTTAGGTTTAACCACACAACAGCTGCTATACATCTGTATAAGAGATATAATGGAGTCAAAAGTAGAAAGTCTGCCTATTAAATGTGGTGGTTTTAAAATGTTAAGTAGCAAATACAAGTCAGATCTAAATATTTGTACAAAGGAAAGTGAACTGACCCATTTCCATCACTTTAACAAATATGAAGAGTAACAATTACTTTCCTTGTGCAGCAGAAGAGTCCTTCACCATCATGTTTAAGCCAAAAAGTTAATAGTGAGGATATCATAAATTGGTCACAAATGACTCAGAAGTTGCTGAGTCATTTGGATTTACCTCGTTCAGATTGCAGCAGAGAGGCCTGCAGGCTTCAGACCTCATGTTGCACAGACACGTACTTCAGACACTTGATCAGGCGCCATGTGTCCTTTCTCCTCTCAGATACGACTCAAGTGCCTCGTGGGAGCGTTAATGAATTAACTCGACTGCCGATGTGCCCATGGGCAACATGATGTAATTCGTCCCTGAGAGACCAATCAAGGTTTCTGTTATTCCGACGGAGCTGCTGTGTTTTGAACATGACTCACTCATAACAGGAAGTGCTTTTTTGAAACGTGGACAATCATGATGAGGAGGATCTGACGCAAATATGTCTGAGGAACTGGATTGTGGGAAGTTCAGCGTCCAGATGTTTAGGAGCTTGAATATCGATAGAACATAAAGATGGACGACATAACTGCTGCAAAAAAAAGGGAAGCCGAAACATGTAATTCGCCCCCTGGTGGCTCGCTGCTGTGTGGGTCATAAACCCCCCCCTCCCTTCATGAGGCTTTCTGTCATTGAAGGTTGTTCTTATCACACTGATGATGTAATGGTGGTTTTCATTTGTTGTTTGATGCAATAAAAACAAGATCCTGAGAACATCTCGTGATTGGTCGACTGTGTGTGTGTAAGATTTCTCAGTCAATGACTTATTTATCTTTTAATTTGAAGGAATTTGACCCCCCCCACTGCTTCTTTCTGCAGCTCTTTTTGTTTTGTTGATTTATGATTTTCTCCCCCCCATAGTGAGCAGTTATCCGAGTCTCATAGTATATAGTCAGGAGAGTTTAAAGAATAAGAATATCTCGTTATGAATCAGTGTCTTTTATAGATATATATTTATAAAGAGTGTTTCTTCTGCCAGCGTCACCGGCCCTCATGACTCCCTCTGACTTCCTCTTCCCTCTCAGCGGGGGAAACACCCAGTGCACGGGGCTCCAGTAACTCCACTGGTTCCAGTGACTCACGCTGCTGAGCATTAATATCTAACTATAACCCTAAACTTTATCTTTGTATCCATGGTGACAGCTCGGCCTTAAGAGGGGGGGGTGGCTTCTTCTTTCCCAGAGCAAATAAGAGCCTCCCAGTCCCACTCGCACTTTTTCAAAGGTTATTACAAAGCTTTACGACTCTTATCTGTGTTTGATGCACTTAAATCTCAGGTGTCGCCGTGTTCCTCTCCGCAGGCAGGATGGCAGCGCATCACCCCGAGTTTGAGCGAGCTGGACAGGAGACCGGCCTCCAGGTGTGGAGGGTGGAGAACTTTGACCTGGTGCCGGTGCCGGAGAACCTGTGCGGCGGATTTTACACCGGAGACGCCTACCTCATCCTCAACACCATCAAACAGCGCTCCGGCAACCTGCAGTTCGACCTCCACTTCTGGTTGGGTGAGTGCAGCGAGACACAGACTAAAACTGTGAAGTAATGCAGCTCCTATTATATGCATGAAACTATAAATAATCGTTATATATTATGCGTTATTTTCCATCTTTATTCCAGAGCAGGACTCAATGATTTCTCTTTTAGATTTTGCAAAACTTTCACTTAAAGCCCTTCTCGCACAAATCAATATGTCCTGCTCTCAAACTGAAGGACCACAGTCTTGAATGCAGATGGGGTCAGAGGTCAGACTGGTTTGTGGCTCCTGTAAACAAGAAGGGGGGGGTGGGGGGTGTGGCCGGGTCATTTGTTAGGATTTCTTTTGGAGTGACAGAAGCTGAGTCTGCTCTTTTTTCCTTTATCGACTCAATGTGCTTTTAGTCGACGTGATTGATCCTGGAAACATAATTTAGCAGCAAACAGGATCTGATGTAACTCACCGTGTGACCAGGAATAGAAAAATGTTGCACTTATTAATGTGTCTGCTGGATCTGAGCCCCACACCCCCCCCCCTCCTGGCGCTGCCACTCATCGATCTCCTGAGTCGTCAGTGACAGAAACACAAAATGTGACTCTCTCTCTGTGTGGATGTGGAGTTAGACTGAATGAGACCAGAGGATTAAAATGGACGTTTCTTGTGGCGCAGGTGACCACTGCTCCCAGGATGAGAGCGGCTCGGCGGCCATCTTCACCGTCCAGATGGACGACTTCCTCGGGGGGAAACCCATCCAGTACCGCGAGGTCCAGGGACACGAGTCCAAGACCTTTCTGGGCTACTTCAAGTCTGGAATCAAATACATGGTGAGATGCATCTGCCAGGAAGATGGCACAGTGCTTCTGGTTTGGTGCATTTGAAACCTGCCTGTTTATTTAATGTTGTTTAAGCGCAAATATTTCATCACATTTTAATTGACAAACTGAGGAATTTATTTAGTTACTGTTCAAATTGGGAAGATCCAGTCATTTATGATACAATATATTTTTTAATTTTCCAAATATCCATTAAAAGTATTGTTATTATGTTCTAACCATTAGAAGTGATAGAATATAATCAGAATTTTCACCCGTGTTGTAATATCATCACAAAAGTGTCTTAATTTCCCAATCAGAATTAAAACGATTTTAGTTTGGTTTAAATCTTTAAGTTTTAGGGTTTTTTAATTTGAAACTTCTGACGTGCAACTCTTACCTTACAGAAAGGAGGCGTGGCCTCTGGGTTCAAGCACGTCGTCACCAACGAGGTGGTCGTGCAGCGGGCGTTCCAGGTCAAAGGTCGTCGCTCTGTCAGGGCCACAGAGGTGGCGGTGAGCTGGGACAGCTTCAACCAGGGAGACTGTTTCATCCTGGACCTGGGAGACGTGAGTCCGACCGAGCAGATTAATACTGAATATTAAATATTGATTAAAAACAATATACAACACTAATAAAGTTTTATCTTCACCTGCTCTGCTGCTCTTCCCTGTTGTGGATGAACAGGAGATTTTCCAGTGGTGCGGCTCCCAGAGCAACCGCTTCGAGAAGCTGAAGGCCATGCAGGTCGCTAAGGGCATCCGGGACAACGAGCGCAACGGCAGGGCTCGGGTCTACGTCTGCGATGAGGGGACGGAGAGAGAGAAGATGTTAGAGGTGAGAACAGTGAGTCACGAGTTTTACTTCTACTGCAGGAAACTTGTGTTAAAATCGCTTCTTCTTCTCAGGTTCTAGGTCCCAAACCAGATCTGCCTGAAGGAGGCTCAGACGACATCAAGGCCGACGCCGCCAACAGGAAGATGGCCAAACTCTACAAGGTGAGAGACATGGGTAACGCCTCAGAGGCTTTCTAACATGTCATACCTGTTGTTATATAGGTCTCATTACTTTCACTCTACAGGTGTCTAACGCCAGTGGAGGCATGACCATCGCACTGGTGGCTGCAGAGAACCCGTTCGCTCAGAGCGCCCTGGACTCTGGTGACTGCTTCATCCTGGACCACGGCCCCAACGGCAAGATCTTCGTCTGGAAAGGTCAGTGAAGGAGCTTCAGTGGATTCACCAGAACGATGTTCATTTTACAGTGGGTCATGTTCACAGGAAGATCTTGTGGATCTCGGTTTGAGTACTTTTGTCTATACAAACGTAGATGGTGGGGGTACAAACTGAAATACTTCCTTATTCCTTAATTTCTCTGCTTCCACAGGAAAAGATGCAAACATGGACGAGCGCAAGGCGGCGATGAAGGCGGCGGAAGAGTTCATCAAGAAGATGGGTTACCCCAAACACACACAGGTGCAGATCCTGCCGGAGATGGGCGAGACGCCGCTCTTCAAGCAGTTCTTCAAGAACTGGCGGGACAAGGATCAGACTCAGGGCCTGGGTGTCGCCTACATCGCCAACAGCATCGCCAAGATCGAGAAGGTGGCGTTCGATGCCGCCGGCCTGCACGACTCCCCCGCCATGGCCGCGCAGCACGGCATGGTGGACGACGGCAGTGGGGAGAAACAGGTGAGAGGAGGGAGGGAGGGTGGTCAGTGAGGCTGGGGACCTGAGGCTCCTGGTTTCAGCTGTTTAAAGGCGTGGAACTATTCTGACAATCAATGAACAGCTCCCCCTTGTGGAAAGCCCTCAGCCTGCTAAATATGAATTTATGATGTTAGCTCATATCTGTTTATTTGAAAGTATTGGATAAAATATTTAACAGAATCATCTCACAGCTTGTATGATTTTTGTTGTTGTTGTTGACAGATCTGGCGAATTGAGGGATCGGACAAGCTGGAGGTGGATCCGTCCACACATGGACAGTTCTACGGAGGAGACAGTTACATCATCCTGTACAACTACCAGCACGGAGGACGTCGGGGACACATCATCTACATGTGGTGAGAATACGAGAAGCAAAACATCAGAAATCAGTTTTAAACACCCCATTTTATGGGTTCTTCCCTGACTCATATCACACCCGTCCACCAGGGGTCATGTTCATCTGTCCGGTTCATTTTAAACGTAATCCTGCGAACAAATAAATAAACCTGGATGCCCTGTTTCCCAGGCAGGGAGCGGACTCCAGTCAGGACGAGATCGGCGCCTCAGCGATCCTCGGGGCCCAGCTGGACGAGGAGCTCGGCGGTGGTCCTGTCCAGGTGAAACACCTCCTTCCCTCAGATTCTTCGCTTTCTCCTTCTCACCAGCTTATCTTCATTTGATCATTCCTGTTATTAATTTATCCCCTGACGTACTCAGCTCAGTCACGTCCTGTCTGACCTTTACATCCTCTGACTCTGTGTCCTCCCCTCCTGCTTCCTCCTCCTCCTCCTCCTCCTTCTCCTCCTCCTCCTCCTCCTCCTCCTGCTGCTGCTGCTTCTTTCCCTCTTGGTTTCTGACCCTTTCTGTGCCTTCAGGTTGTCGGTGCTCCTATTACCACTCAGGTACTTTTCCGTCCATTTTCCTGCTCCTCTTCCTTTCATAATGAGTCAAAACGGTTTTAGTCCAGAGCCAGAGATAAAAAGAAGCAAACAACAAAAAGATATATACAAATATCATGACACCAAAAAGAGCTTTAAATGGCCTTGAGTGGAATAATGAAATAGATCAAATCTACAGTGAAATCAACACAAACAGGACGTTGAGCTGCCGGTGCTGATGGGAGGTTCTCTCCTATAAAATAGTTTTCAGTTCATTCATTCATTTCTGCACTTCACTCCACTGGTGTGTCTTTACTCTGCATGTGCAAACCTGTGTGTGTCTTTGCTGACTCAGCATGAAACAGTGTGTGTGTGTGTGTGTGTGTGTTTGAATCCATCCTGTGCTGCAAATGTCACGTTTATCTTTCCAGGTGTTTCCCAGCTCTCACTTTAAAAGCAGCTGTCGTGCAGATGTCACTTTTGTTTGTCTAACTACACTTTAATTCACTTCGGTTATGTCCCGGGTATCGTTGGAGAATCGTTTGGATTTGTTTGAATGTTTATTGATACCAGTACAGTCTCTATGTTTTGGTCCAGTACAGATACCAAAAAATACATATTTCATCTTATGAAGAATCCAAAAATATTAAATGTCTATTGAGTTTTCCTTAAACGTGAACTACAACATGTAAACTCTAGAGACTCGTGAGAGTTGACTGCAGGACCTCACCTCCATAAACATTTATAACAAAAGCTTCAGACCAAAGACTCGTCAAACTTTTCAGACATAATTCTGCATCATCAATGTTTCCAAATTTCACGTAACTGACTTTCATCACATTGTGGCACAGGCAGCACAGCTCAGTGCCGCCATCTTGTGTCTGCACAGGGGAATGCAGAATGTTTTTACTGTAACCACCGTCTCTTGGCCTCTGAGCGCTCACTGTGGTGTTGTTGTACCAGGTGAGGGTGGTGCAGGGGAAGGAGCCCGCCCATCTGATGAGTCTGTTTGGAGGACAGCCCATGGTGGTGTACAAGGGGGGCACGTCCAGAGAGGGAGGTCAGTCGGCCGCTGCGGAGACTCGACTCTTCCAGGTGCGATCCAACTCTGCAGGACACACCAGAGCTGTGGAGGTAAGAGAGCACACACCGCCATCTTCAAACGTCCTGACTCTAAAGCACGAGCTCGGTGATGTTCTGTAAATGCATGTTAAACCTGAAGGACCTGTGTGTTTCTGCAGCTCGATGCGGTGGCGTCCAACCTGAACTCCAACGACGCGTTCGTCCTGGTGACCCCCGGTGACTCCTTCCTGTGGGTGGGCGTCGGTGCCAGCGACACGGAGAAGCAGGGCGCTCAGCAGCTGAGCGACATCCTGGGAGCGTCGGTCTCCGAGCTGTCGGAGGGAGGAGAGGCCGGTGAGGAAGCTCTGAATATTGTTCTCTCATGTTTATGTGATTTTAAAGCAGAATATTATAGTTGTATTACAGAGTTGTATCTGTGGTCAAGCTGTGAAACTGAAGCTCTTCTGTGTGAAGTAGCTTTCTTTTTGTTTCTTGTAGCTCATGTTCATCCATATTAAAACAAAGCCGTGATTGTCTCGCCCCTCTAGATTTTATCAGTGAGCTCGTGATGCTTCAAAGCTCTAAAAGAAACTGGATTATAGAACCTCAGGCTAAAACACAACAGATTGAATTTTTAATTAACGCCCTTTGCTTTTAAGAACCAGCTTCAGTTCTTAAAAGCTCCCAAAGACAAAATGGAACATTTTATTTCTATGAGCTCAAGAAACAAAACCCAATTCCTGCTGCGAGTAAAACCGTACGTTAACATATCTTTGACACTATCTTACTGGTTCTGTGATTCGAATTGTAAATATTAAAATCATGTTATTATGTCTAGATGTTGGATAACTTGTGTGTGTGTCCCCCCACAGATCAGTTCTGGGAAGCTCTGGGAGGAAAAGCAGATTATCGCACGTCCACCAGACTCAAGGACAAGATGGACGCTCATCCACCCAGACTCTTCGCCTGCTCCAACAAGACAGGAAACTTCATCGTGAGTATTTCAGGAGAAACCGAGGGAATCGACCCTTTAAATCAGACAGAATTCTACAACATGCATGTAAATGTACTGCTCTGAGGCCACAGCACATTAATGAAATGATCATGCGTGTCAGATTGAGGAGGTACCCGGGGAGATGACCCAGGAAGACCTCGCCACTGATGATGTCATGATCCTCGACACCTGGGACCAGGTAGAGCATCCAGAGCTGTGGAGAGACGTGGATTCATAATCAATGCAATGAAAAGACAGAACATGCACAAATCATTTCTGTGTCTTTAGGTGTTTGTCTGGATCGGAATCGAGGCCCAAGAGGAAGAGAAGACTGAAGCCATGGCCTCTGGTAAAAGTCATATTTAAATTGTTAATCCCAAGAGGATCCTTGCTAAAGTCTGGTTCCACATCCCTGTCGTTTGGTTCTGCGTGTCCTCTCCGGTCCTCAGTGATAATGTCTGTCCTCTTCCCTCAGCCGTCCGGTACATCGAGACGGATCCGGCCAACCGAGACCGCAGGACGCCCATCGTCAAGATCAAGCAGGGCTTCGAGCCGCCCACCTTCTCCGGCTGGTTCCTGGGCTGGGACCACGACTACTGGACCAGCGACCCCCTGGAGCGCGCTATGGCTGAACTGTCCCTGTGAGCCGTCACCTGACCCCCCCCCCCCCCCCCACGCTCCGCAACAATCATTAAGACTTTTCCAGCCGCAGTTACGTCGTTTCTTTTTTTTTTTTTTATTCCGTTGTTTTTAAAAAGGATAGAGTTCTATAAATTAGTGTCTTCTTTCACTTTGTCTCACATGCTACACTGATGATAATACTTCTTAACCACAAGTAACAATCAAGCTTTAACAGATACACATACTTCCTGTAGGGTTTTGCACTAAAGTCAGTAACTACAGTTTTTTAAATGGACATTAAAAAAGCCCACTGCCTATTTAAAGCAATACAGCTGATGCCTTAAAATAATTCTTTCCTGTAGTTTTACAGTTAACCTGTGGAACTCTTGAACCTTTTTACAAGGTACTGCTGAACTTGAAGGATTCCTTCACAGACCTCAGTTTGGTTGTCACTTCTATTTATTTTTTTAAATAGCTGATTTATTCCCAGGAAGCTTGAGTGATGCTGCAGTTGCAAACTTTTCACGGGAAACCGACGCTTCGCTGCTTTACGAGCTGGTTACTTCTCCTGTGACACTTTCTCAGGTTTCCCTTGTTATCATTTCAATAAAACTAAATTAAATGTTAAGTCTTATGTCTTTTTTTTACACACACTTTTAACAAAGGCACTTTTCTGAAAGAATGAAATCTAAAGAAGAAATGATTTTGATAAAATATAAATATTTAATCAGGTTTATTTGTTTTATTTGCCAAATAAGTGCTTTAGTTTCAAGAATTTTCCACAAATATCTTGATATTCTTTGAATTAGACAACACATTTGCTGAAAGTACTTAGAAGTGTGCATGTCCTACATCTTGTGGTGGGATATCGAAAGTGATTGTGCGCATGTCAATGATAATGAAGCTGTCAGTGCAGGGCAGGATGAAGAACAACCCTGTGGAATCACAAGAATAACAAAGACTAAAGCACTGGAAACACCATAATGAGGAAGCGTGCACGGTTCATGGGTCAATCAGAATTTACTCAAATATTCATCCAATCAGTGCAGTGTCCCTATAACAAGAGGCCTGTGTATTAATGCAGCTACAGTTCCTGCCGTGTTTGTCTAACGTGGTTATAAACACTCAATTTAACCTGACAGGCAACTAGAGCCACCAGATATGAAGGTATAGGGACTGATGTTGATATCTATATTAGGAAGAAACACACTTCACCTACATACTTCATTCATACTTCAAAACAACTGACGAGGGTTGTCAGTTGGAAGTATATCTAAATATCTGAATGATGATCTAGTGGAAGAATACTTTGAACTCATCCGTAGAAGAGAACTTAAAACACATGCTCCTTGCAAAATGCGTCCTAGGCGAAATATAATGGCTCGTTCATATTCCTTCACAATCTGTGTACAGAGCAGAAAACACACAAATGGCTTAAATACATTCACTTTTCCTTCCAGGAGCAATTGCCCTGCTTACTGAGGATAACTTTTAATTAAGTAAAAAGCAAAACAACAGTTCAACGGCTTCTAAAGGCAATTAAATAAAAACACACAATAAAGGGGATGAGCCTGAAGCACAAACTCCAGAGTTGAACACTGAGTAAACAGACTGAGCCATCCACAGTCATTTACTCTCCAACCAGCCAGCTTTGCTTGCACAGTGGAAAATAAACAGTGAACTTGACAAGCAGCTGACCTTGATGCACATCCATATGGGGTTGTTTAGCCGGAGTTGGCAAAAAAGGTTTTAAGCGTTTAGATGGATATTTTCACACCAGTGGGAGGGAGACACAGTTTGGATCTGTGGGGGCTGTTAATGATGGAGGGGTAGAATTTAAAGAAATACATGAAATAACTTGCTGCCTTTGAACGACTTCCTGATCCCCAGGAAAGTGTCAGGCCTGCCTTACCCACCCGACGGTTCTCTCCTCTGAGATTTTGCATGGGGACTTCTACGCTGTCGTCCATTCAGGGCAGTTAAAACTAAATGTGGCTCTGGTGTGTGGGTCTGTGATGGTGGTTGTACTGAAGTGACCGTGGATCCAGACAGGTTCTTCTGGTGTCAACAGAAACTATTTGGAGGCAGCTGCCTTTGTTGCATCACTGTTTGGATTCAGTTAATGGACAATGACTCCATGTAGAGCCGTATTGACTTATCCTGTTGAAATAAAGTTAAATGTACTTATATTGATGCAAATTGTTGTTTATACTTTCCTGGATAACCATTCATTTAAAGTTCATCTCCACCAAGGTTACAAAGTACAACTTGACAAATATATACATATGTTTTGCTTTTGATGACAGATGTCCAGGATGTACAACACATGTACAGACTTTAGATGATTTTAGAGAGCAAACATGTTTTTGTTGCATAGAATCACCTGCATGACAAAGATCCAACAACAGGTGCCACCTGACATGTTTCCAAACTAAGTTCTGTAGTATAACCAGCAGGTGACCCTGAATGCTTAATGGAACTTTAGGGACTTAACACAATAATTGAATAGTATTAATAAATATATATATAAATATTATATTAATAAAAAAACTACGTTCTGTAGCATAACCAGCAGGAGACACTGGTGTGACGTGATTTTTGTGAGAATATACAGTAGAACAGTGAAGTAATTGAATACTTTTTTGTAACCTCTCTTTTCGGTGTGTTGCACTTTGTAGACGGTCCCTCCGCACTTGTCTCACAGCCGGCTGTATATAGGGACCAAGTTAATTCACAGTCACTCGCCAACGACCCATTCGCAGACTTTTTATGATCGAGTATAAAATCATTGTTTATTACCAGATATGTCAAGAGGAACCTTAAGGTGAATCTAATCTGAGGCAACAAAAACCACAGCAAACATGAGCATTGTTTTTTGGTTCTTTCTCTTGTATTTTTTTCTGTGGATACCTTGTTACATGGAAGCTACATGGATAAACTTTTATTAAAAAAACACAAAAGAGATGAGAAGTCAGAGACAGAAGAAGAGAAGCTGCTTCATGGTCGTGCTGCGAGTGAACCGGACCAGTAACAACTTAAAATCATCATAAATATAAAGTTAATATGCTACGTAGCTGTGGTTTAATAATTTGTCTCTGTTGCAGCAATAAATTGAACAGACAGAACTTACTTTAGTAAAACACTAACAGGCTTTTGTATTCCACAAGAAATAGATGAATAAATGAAACAGATCAATGCACATTAAACATGGGTCAAGCTGAGACAAACTTTAAACCTCAAACAAGTCACAGCAAACCAGGGCTCCACATTAACACGAGGCACTCGTCTCTTCTGGACAAACTTTGGACCTAGACAGTTGAAATCAGGTGAATATGATGTTTGAGGGACGTTTATTAAAACATTGTTCAGTTGCCAATTTGTTAATAATCTTTGTGTAAATATGTTCTCTAAAATGTTGAGTCACATTTATACTCTTAAAGGTGATTCATTTCATCATTCAGTTTTATGGAATCTCGAGCTATTACTTCTTTTAACGATCTTTCCATCTGATTCAACGAAGATTATTTGATAATTTACTGCTTTTTCAACAGAACCTATTTGAAATCTATATTCTGAATGTAACAGATGTTAATTTAAAACTGAGTAATGAGTCGCACAAAACCTTATGACACCAGGTATTTATCATTGTTTGTTTCTTTTAACTTGTCCAGTAAGACACGTACAATATTCTCCTCTAAAAAATTAAAGAATTAAGAAATACGCTCGTCCTGGACAAGTGGACAAGTGTTAATGTTGAGCCCTGAACAATATAACAAACTTAACTTGAATGCATTTATATATGTATATATATGGTAACACTACTAAGTGAGACATGGACTAAACACGGCAATGTACATTCACAACCCTTCTGTTATCTATAGGTCAGAAGGAGGAAGCATATAAGATCTGCATATTACTTGGCTTGTTGCACCCGGACAGAAGGAAAGAGACAAGATGCTGCTGTTTAAAAAACAAACATGCAGTCATAAAATCATAGTGTTCTCGTCTCAGTGCATAGAAGTGAGATTTTAGACTGTAAAATGAAGCGATGGCAGTAAGTTAAGGCCTTTGGCTGAAAGATTTGCATTAAATGTCAGTTGCTGCTTCATCCTGAGCAGACTGAAGCCTGTGAGGGGGGGGGGGGGGGGGGGTTGGAATACGCATGTGGCTGACGAAGATGAAAATTTATGTAAATATGAAGTGTTTGTTGTATTTTGTCCAGCAACCTGAACGTTACATATACTGTGTATGAATAGAAAGTGAACTGTAAACATATGACAGGCAGCAACATCAAGCCTGAAAACCAGTAGGACTCTATGTGACCCATCAGCCGGGTCTTCAGTTTGTAATGGGAGATGACAGTGATGGCGTGTGTTCCTGCAGTTCTATTTCTATATCGCTGGCCGATCCTTTCTAAACTCATTTAATAGATTTCTAATACTTATTAAAACTAGTATTTGATGCTTCTCAATTCAAACAGTTGAGTGTGTTCATGCATTCATACATATACTGTATTCACAACACTCTCCTGGTTGAAGCCTAAACATTTTCTGGAATAAATAAAGTACAGGTTCGTGTTTGAACCATTTTACTTTGAAATTCAGTGAAAACATGTCATGGCACAGGGAACAGCCTAAAACCAGAGGTAGGTTTCTGAGGATTGGCAGTAAAGCCATTAGAGCCCTCAGATGGATATTGGGAAAATACTAATGGCACGAAGAAACTGGCAGTGGTTGTAGTAGTGCCATGTCAACAGGGGATATTAGTTAAATAAATACAAGGGTTGTGTATATGTGTGTGTGTGTGTGTGTGTGTGTGTGTGTGTGTGTGTGTGTGTGTGCACAGTTGTAAGGCTCCACATCCAGCTGGCACTTTCCTTTAAAGAGTTTGAGAACAGAGATGATGAAAGATTTGTACTTCCTGCCTCTGTTTTGACAGTCAGGGGAACCTGCAGGATAAAAGCTAATCCACCTGCTGTGGGTCGGGTCGTTCACAATAACCCTTTTAAAATACTGTACAGCGACGCATCTGCTTTGGTCAGATCTGAGCCAACGTGTGACACAAGTTACATTTCAATTTTTTTAACTTCCACTCATCTGCTGAAGATCTTTCACAGATCTAAAAGAATAATTTTCTGCAGAAATGGCGGTTTGGAGCCAAATCACCTAAGACCCACAGGCTTGAGAATGGTCCTGGTTACTAATCACCAGAGAGGTGGAACTACACCTGTGTGTGTGCTGGCGGTCGACTATAGGCTTTGTGGTGTGTTTAATTGGCAATTAAACTCTTGCAAAGAGGGTTCGGTCACAAGTGTGGATCTTTTGAGGAAAGCTTGGAGCTTCCTCAGAAAAAAAACCCAACTTCCTGAACTGGATAGAGGCCTTAAATATGTGTGAATGATGTGCGAGTATGACCGACGAGCACAAAGACTCCTCAGCGTTTCATGAAGGCCTGCATCATCTCCATTGGCAGCGGGAAGATGATGGTGGAGTTCTTCTCGGCGGCGATGGTGCTGAGGGTCTGAAGGTAGCGCAGCTGCAGGCCAGACGGAGACTCTGCGATCACCAGGGAGGCTTCCTTCAGAGCCCGGGAGGCGTTCATCTCTCCCTCCGCCGCGATCACCTGGAGGAGGAACCAGGAAGGAAGAGCGACACCTCAGCATCAACAGTCAGATCTGTCCTCAGGAACTTTTTAAACAGTTTTTTTCTTATTTTAACAAAAGGTTTAATTAGATTGGACAAATATTCTGGATTACAAATTATACAAATCAGTTGTTTTTGAAAGTTTGATTAATGTAACCATTTGTTAACTTAAAATAACTACTATCTTGAGATGTGTGTAAATGCATGTTACAAGTGTTGCATGAATTGTTTCTCTGCTGACTTGTCATTTCTCTTTCTATTTCTCAACATGCAGGAGGTTGACGAGCTTTCAGAGGACGTGGGGGGGGGGGGGGGGGGGGGT